>NW_007577905.1:508808-511365 GCF_000690725.1 Stegastes partitus
ACACAGATTAGAAAAGTATCTGTCCCTTTGGTGCTTATCACAGAGAATATTCAATCAATGGCTTTAGTTTCACTCTGGTTTGGCTCCAAACTAAAGTGATTTCCGTGCATCTTTCATTATGAGACCTGCATGCACTTCTTGAGTATCATGTTTAAACGCTGTGTGAAGTTTAAACGCTTCTGTCACGTCAGAAACAAGCAGCTGCATTGATAGTACGATGTATAAACTTAGGTGATTAACGATTTTCTACCAGCATTCCTGTCTCGCATCATTTGCATCAACAGTGCTTTTACCGTAATACAATTTAATGCCCCTCATTCATCTCCATTAAAACAATCTGTTCCTCTTGACAGAAGTAGGCGGCACTCGATCGGTTCATTTTGTAAGGAAGACGAGTCAAACAGCTTGACAAACACCCCCCTCTTCATAGGAAAGCACTTAACATCAGAACGATCATTGTGATACCCAGTATCTCTGATTGGGATTTCAGGTTTTGATGAGCCAGGTAACGCAACGGAAGCCTGGTTATGTCAAACTTGCTTTGTCGTACACCAACAACACTAGATCTCACCTCCCGAAGACTCACAGTGTCACAAATACACAGAAAATCAAACCTCAGTGTTGAAAAAAGATGAGATAAACCACACAACAAAATAAAATCAAATTGCTGCATAATCCTCTTAATCTCCAAATCCAAAATGTTTCTCTCTGAAGTAAAAACTTCGATCTGTCACCATCACACACTTTTTTTTTTGTGTATAATCTCAATGTCCTGAATCTTTAAGGACACATGGTTGCTTTTTTTTTTTTTACTTTCTTTTCGTCCTGTCCACATAGAAACTCCCTCAAGGACACAGTCGGTGATACACAACAAGTTCAGAGCTCTGATAAATCCAGTAATCTGGTATTCTCTTTGAGTCGCACAAAGGTCCTGCTCTGGATGAAACTCTCACAGTGGTTTACAAATACCACACTAAAAAAAACGGCTGCTTTGTTTTGTACTTTTTTGTCACTTTGCTGCAGAGCATTTAGAAAGATGCAGTGCAAAAGGTTTTTCTAAGGTTGTTTCACCTGCTAGTCTCATTCAAGATCACAATCTGTCTTTCTTTTTTTTCCCCCAAGACAAACCTGAGAATAAATAAAACATTTTACAGCCAGATAACATGAAGCTGCACATTCACCGTGACCTCAGTTCAACCAAAACATCTCCACACAAGAACTGAAGAAAAATCAAGAACCAGAGTAATTTGGTTTCATGTTAAATGCTGTTGCTTTGCGATTCTAATCCGCCGGCATAATTTCTCCTCTTTGTCAGTCGTTTCAGACACACCAACAGGAATTTATGTCTCCAGAGTGAGCTGAGTCTGTAGCAACGACACGATGTTCAGCAGAAAGCTGTCTGAAATTATTTTAATCAGTGCACTTACATCTGACACATGATTAGGAGAACAAACTCTTCAGAATCTAGCGTGAATAATAAGATCTCGAGTTCTACTAAAAGGGGCCACGTGACTGCGGCGCTTAACCAAGAACAGGCTTGTGTGATTGTGGTTGCAGTAAAGCCAAGTGGATGCAAGTCAGAGGAGATCATATTAACGTGTACGTGAGGGAGCAGACGAGTATTAGTTTGGTTGTTCTGTCAGTCTGATANGTGAGGACACCCTGGATCTTTCTGCGTGGAGTTTGCATGTTCTCCCCGTGCAGCGTGGGTTCTCTCTGGGTTCTCCGGCTTCCTCCCACAAGGTCCAAAAAGATGCTGAGGTCTCTATGTGTAGCCCTATGATAGACTGGCGACCTGTCCAGGGTGTCCCCTGCCTTTGCTCTTAGTCAGCTGACCCTAGTGAGGCTGTGATGTATAGATGATGGATGGATGCTTTTCCTTCTGTTATCCAAAGTGTTAACACCTATCGTACCCACACTTTTATCATTTCCATCAAGATTGTTTTTAGTTAAAATCAAGGTTTTTTTAAACTTGTTAGATGGTGCTGCATCTGGCTGTGTTGATGATGTATGAATTATTATATTCTGTCTTTTTCCATCCGTCTGTCTGTCTGTCTCCAAACACATGTCTAGGCCAGTCCACGAAGAAAATGTTCTTAGAAAGGGTTTTTTGGAATCAACTGCAGCTGACAAACTGTTATTTCTTAAGACAGGGATGCCGAAAGCATCGCTTTTAAGGTGGATTTCCAGTTAAACCCACCTGCAGCAGACTCGTACATGTGCATCAATAGTTAATAGATGCTGAAGTTTGAAAGTTGCTTCTGGTTCTTGGAAACAGCAGTTGAGGGAACGGTCTCATATCAAACCTATTTAATATCGCATGATCTTCAACAGCACACAGAGTTTGTCACATTGTCATAGAACTGGAGATGTTTATATGAATTTAAGTTGATGTTGGAAAAGGCAAGGTCTGTAAGTATTCTAATAAAACTTAGAATTATTATAAAATGATGTCCAACACACAATGAGGCTGTAAGTAATTCAAACATTGACATTTTAGCATTTTCCTTTGAAATTCATCCATCCATCCATTATCTATACATCACTTAATCCTCAC
>NW_007577905.1:512620-514011 GCF_000690725.1 Stegastes partitus
TCCAAATTCACGTCTTAAGTCTAAATCAAGTCTTTTTGAAAGAGTCTAAATCTCAGGTCTCATGAGCATAAGTCTGTAAAAACAAACAAGGAGCTTCTTAAGTAACTGGTGCATTTAAAATAGTGTTGATTGTCTTTATCAAACATTTGAAGCGGTACTTCATAACTGTGAATTACCTTCCAGCGCTACAGTGTGCCATAAACGCTTTTTTCATGATTAACGTCCCGACAATAAACACTAAATAGTTCAGGTGTTCTTTCTGGTGTTTTCCTTCCTCTTTATGGACACAGGAATCCTCCATGTTTTGCATTTTTATGTGCGCCGTTCCACTGGGGCAGATATTTACTCTGCAGTCTGTGTTTATGATGCATCCCCCTCCGACTCAACGTGCATTTCCTCCACGTTATGCTACATTATTGCCACTGTGAGAATACAGCCTTGTTTTCTGGCGAGGCCCGTGGAAAATAACAACCACGTTCGAAGGCTGTTACCTGACATCTGACAGATTCTAATCTAGCAGACTATCCGCCTGGCAGACAAATGGCCTCGTCGATAATGAAATGAGCTCGGAGTGACCGGGGGCAGCGACATTTGTGCGCACGAGGGGAGCGAGGCAGAAAAGGAGGCAGAATTCATATTGTGCTTGATGTGTTGGGAGAGATCATGGGAATGGATGTGGTCGTAAAGCCTCCAGGCGTAGAAATGTCAGGGTGACGGACAGCGCCGCTTGACTGCAGGTGACACCGTAACCGAGCTTTTAGAGAGATGGCATGTTTTGCATTTGTTCCCACCGTAGCCGCTCTCGTGTTTACGAGTCGGGCCTCTTGTGCTGATGTTTTCATCCATTTATATTGGCCACAACGGAAGACTTGACTGAAAATTAAGGATGTTAAGCACGACTGGTTTTTGCAGTGGCTTTTTGTGGCCATTGGAGGGGGCAATATACCGTAGCACAGTTTATCTTTTTCATGTGGGTGATTTGCATCAAACACAGTAACTCTACATTGATGCACAGCGAAAGAGAAATAAAATGAAATGTCTGTGCTGTTTTTGCACGTCCTAGCTGGACTATTAGAAAGATTTTTTCATCCATAGTCTTTCATCCATTTTGTCTTTAGGATGCAGTGCAAATGAGCTGAGGAAGGGAAATCTGTGTATTTACACTGAGCAGGTATGTTAAACCTGAAGCCAGAGTTTGTCATGACGATGACTTGTCTTTTAACCTGCTAGATCACCATGGTAACTGATGCTGCACAGCTCTGGAGCAGGTGCTGTTAAGAGTTTGGGATTTAAATCTTGTGAATATGTTGTATCTGGGGCTGCAGGGTGGCGCAGTTGGTTAGCACTGTTGCTTAGCACTGTTGCCTTGCAGCAAGAAGGTCGCCGGTTCA
>NW_007577905.1:516783-522930 GCF_000690725.1 Stegastes partitus
TCATTTAGTGTGTTGTTTATACTTAAATAAAAGCTTGAATACATGCATACAGTTTGTGTTACTGTATGAAAACTAAGAGTGAAATTCACTGTGATGCTAGGGGGCGCTAACTACAATCTTGACTGGGGCACCAGATTGGTCAGGGCTGGCCCTGCTGTCACATGTTCAAACCATTTCCAATATTCTGTGTTTGAACATGAAATAGAAGAACAGGCTGTTGCGTTCGTACATGGTTTGTGTCCCGCTATCTTAAAATGAGGAGAGAAGACGTGATTGAGTTCAATCTTTTCGTATTTCATTATTATTGGTGATGATGTTCCTGGAAAACACTTTGGTCTTGGCACTTGAGGTTGATTTCCATTTGAATCTAACTTCTAAAATCTGTCTTGCATTCTGAATGCTGAAGGAATACATCAACAGGCCCTTTATTTTTTATATTTATTTTTTATTCATCTGAGTTCTGACAGGACTGTTTGAGAGGCCTGGATCTAAATGGGATGATAATAATAATAATAACAATAATAATAATAATAATAAATGTGCCATTTTTATTCCGGAAATGTGAGTGGGAATATGTTTTTATTTATTGATGCTTTTGCTGGCTTTGTGGAGTCGGATTATTCATGATAAATGATTAATGGATGGATGCTGGCACTTATATCTTTGCGCGATGCTGCATGCGGCTCTGCTGTCTGGATCGGCTGCTGGAGGCGCTAACTCTGGATCGCTCCAGCAGTGTTGGCCTCCTCGCAGCCTGCTGGCGCCACCAGTAAGTTATTCTGAGGTCAGAGGTGACCGCCACCCACAAACACACACAGAACTGACCAGCAGTCATTTAGAGCACATATATAAATGAAGAAGTTGGCTTTTAAAGCTCCCTGTGATCAAACTGTCACCTAAAAACACACCTAATCAGCCCACGCTCCTGTTTAAAACTCAGATTTGCTCTCTTCTTTTACATGGGCAAATGGTTCTGCTGCACCTGCTGTGAGGCTGATGCCACATTTCAGGATTTCTTGGTACCGAAGCTGAATTTTTATTAAAATTTTTTGGAATATGCTGTGGGTGTTTGTTAAATAACCTGCACAGCTTATATGTTTTTGATTTTGTTCAGCAATGAGACACAAAAGCAGGGAGGGTGTTGGGATTAGGACTGTCTTCATACTCTCAGAAAGCGCCATACATAATACATGAAGTGTCATTTACTACTGAGGACTGATTCCTCCACTCCGAGCTCCAGTCCAGGGGCTAAAGGCGCAGCGCTGTGAGTGACACAGCCCCAGGCGACCGGCTTATTACAGCGCTGACCTCTGCATGCCGCCCGATGAGTAACTTCTGTCAAACTCACGCTGTTTTTAAAGCGAGCCGGCCGAAGAGACATTGCATCTGTCCTGTCGAGTGGCGGCGATCAGGTGCTGCGGGCACGAGCTGACAGTGCTGGATGAAATATAAAGTCCAGAGCTCCAGAGGGGGTCCAGGCTTAGCGAGGAGATTGCTTTCTTCTATCTTCGTCCCCCCCTCAGGTTCCAGCTTCCGCGATATTGACCCACCAACAGGAGTCAAGAGGAAGGAAATGGGAGAGAAAGTGCAGAAGCAGCAGTGTGGTGCTCATACGTTTCAGGATTGCTGTTGCATTGCATACTTCAATTCCTCAAAGGCAGCTCTTGATATCAACCTTTGATAGTCTTTATAATCTTCTCTCCTGCACTCGTTTCTTCCTGTTTCTGTTGCTGTTGATGGTAATAAGAGTCGGGCAGCGTGGTGGTTTTAATACTTCAGCTTCCTCAGGTGTCAGAGGAGAGCCAGACCGGGAGAATGGATGAATTCATAAAGTTTAAAGGCGACTGCACCTCGCTCTGTGACAATGGCTCCTTGAAGAATGTAGTACAGAAATATTATTGCTCACCACTGTAAGCCTTGAATAATTGATAGAAACATGAAAAAAAGCAAAGAGAAAAAAAATGGAAGGAAACGGAGCAAAATTGCTACAAAGGGATTTTTTTTTTCCTGTCTCTCTCTTTTTTTTTTTTTTTGGTACCCAACCATCATCACGTTACATCCCCCAGGGCCTTCACTCAGCTTCAAATCCAATTTCCCAGAAAGTCTTAAGCTTTATGGGCCAAATGATCCAGCTGAGGTATTACTGTACAGGAAGACAAGGAGAGGATGAAATGAAACATTATCACAAGGTTACGACACTGCTGGGCTCTCTACCAGGCGAGCGGCTCTGATGTCGGGCATCAATCTAAGATACTGCGCAGTTTTTACGATAAAATGAATTATGATTTTGATAATGGCTGCAACGACTCTCAAGCTGTCTCTGCCTCGAAGGCCGGCTTCCGCTAGCGGTGAGTCGCAGAAGGTCAGCGAAGTGATGAATGTATCACAACAGCCGCTATTATTTTCTGTTTTCAGAGACCCTGGCTGAGGCAGGACTACGATGAAGATGCTGAAAAAGGAAAGAGAAAAAATGGGAGAAGTTTAACAAAGGTATCCCGCACACTTCTGTTATTATATTGCTATTATACACTCATCTCTGTGTGCTTTTGTTTGGGCTAGCAGCTTTCATTGCAATAAAAAAAAAAGCATAAATCTAACAACATTTTTCTTATCATTAATGAATTCCACGACTACATCAAACCAGCAGTGAGAAGTTTAGTTTGTGTAGTTACAGCCTCACATATCTTTAAATCAATGTTTCTTCACCACCACGAACACATGCGCTATCGTCTATTTTTAGTCTGTCCTACCCCAACCATCCTCTGGCTGTAAATACTCACTGGAGCCCCAACTGTGCATTAATCTACAACTAAAAATAGTTCTCAACAAAAGCACTATTAACTCCTATTTGATCAAGTCTGATAAAAACCTACAGTGCCTCGCTGGTTAAGGCAAATATTTTCCTTTTTTCTAAAAGAGGAAAAGGAAAGTATTTAAAGATGAGTTATTGCACTGCTGGGTTTAGACTTGTCTTGGGATTTGTCGACAATAACAAACACCTCCCTCCTTACCTCCTTACCTCCTTATCCTTCGTCAAAAACTTCAAGCTATAACATCTAGTGATATTTAAAATGTTGGTTTAGGGCAGCAGTTTGTGTAAGACGCAGTTCTTGTTTCAATCCTCACGCGATCCACACTCTCCTGTCTCGTGGAAAAGGGTCGGTCCACAGGCGGATCCACTCATTTTAATGAGTCCTGGACATCTGAGGGCATCATAGACCTGTGTTTCCTTACCTTCGTTGGCTGAACATCACTTGTCCCTTTAGAGACAAGTTGAGCGTCGACCACCCTGTCGGCCACGTAGTTTAGCTTTGCCCATTCTGTAGAATATAATGGAACGGCAATGCAGCTCCCTCTCATTCGTCTAAGGGTGAAATAAAGCTCTGGCTGGTTTCTATTTCTTCAAACCAATCAAAGTCAGAGCAAAGCGAAGGATGCAGCTTTGGTGTCCACTCACAATAGTGACGGCTGGATTCTTGTGGTGGAACATTTGCATACAGGGAGACGAGCACTGTGATTACGATAGGTAGTAATCCACTACAAAACAATGTACGTTCCAGTTTCATTTGAAGTGCAGAGGTTGCTGTTGTTGTTTCCCAGAGGAGAATGCCAGCTGAGATGACCGGCCAATCGCAAACTTTTAACGGCAACCGACATCCAGTGCATCAGGCTAAAGGCTGCGTAACTAGTTGGCATGCTGGAGTTTTGTTTGTTATTGGAATCAACAAGACAAATTGCTCCACCAACTAAGAATGAAATGCACCACCACCCACAAAGCAATCAATCTGTCAGTCCTGTCCATGTGCGGTGAAGTTAAGTCCTCGGGCTCAGACGGAGACTGGTTTGGGGGAGGCAGATGGCTCCCTTCCCTGAACCTGGTTCTACCGGAGGTTTTTTTTTTTTTTGTCCTTTCTAGTAAAGAGGAGTCTGTTTCCTGCCCACTGTCACTGAGTGCTCGCTCAAAGGGACTCCAAAGGAGGCTTTGGTGTTGCTTGGTTTCCCTGAATACCTTATGTAAGGTCTTCACCTTACTATGGGCTATGCCTTGGAAGGACATATGTTATGAATTGGCAGCTATACAGGTTCCCCCTGATGTTCCCCTTCTGCCAGCTACTTTCAGTTTCAACCAAAATCTCGTCCAAAGACTTTGGTTTCCTGGATGCTGCTCAGTGTCTACTTGCCTTTGTTTGGCATCATTTATGTACCTGATCCATGCACCGTCTGGCTGTTGGGCCTTTCTGTGCAGAGTCTGCATGTTGTCCCTGTGCCTGTGGGTTTTCTCTGGGTGCTCTGGCTTCCTCCCACAGTCAAGAGACTTAGACTGGTCTTAGGTACGAACATGAGTTTGCATGTTTGTTTGTTACTTTGGTTTCACTCTCACCCAGTGACCGCTGTCATAGTCTCCAGGTCCTGTGATCCTCTACAGCAGGGGTGTTCAATTAAAAGTCACTGAGGTCCAGTTATTAAAATTTCCTCCAAGTAAAAGGTCAGAACCGAACTCCAGTTTGTGTCTTATAGCCTTCCCCTATGGCCACATTTTCATGGTTTCAACAATACTTGTGGTCAATTTTCAGTGCAGGATGTGTTTAACTGAGTGCACAGTTAGCTCTTTTACCACATAGTCCCAGGCAAAAAAAACTGAGGCCTTTATTTCAGATTAGAGAAACAAAAACCTCAGAATAAAATACATTTTGAAAAGTGCAAACAGAGCTGAATGACCCTTTTATCTCTTAAATTAAAGAGGTCCCAGCCTAAAGACCTGAAGGCCTCCACTTCAAGTAAAAAAGTCGACATTCTCAGAAAACAATAAACAAAAGGTTTCGTTGCACGTTGCTGGCCTGAGTGGGATAGATCTGTCATACTGGGCTTGCAGCTCGATTATTTTGTGTGCCATCAGCTTGGACTTCAGGGGAAAACTTCGCTCTGAAGAGCTGTGCTTTGTTGAGTAGTGGCGCTTCACGTTGCTGCTTTTAATTAATGCCACGTTTTCAGAGCATATGAGGTACACTGGTTGTGAACTGCCTGATGGAAGAATGAACACACATTTCTCCGTCCACTCATCTTCAAAGCAACACTTTTCCTCCTCAGCCTTCCTTCTTTCTGAGCAAGTCATGCTGTCATCATTGTCTCTGTGAGGGTTATGGAATCTGTCTTGTGTTTTGTGGTTTTTTCTCTGCCTCCTGTGTTTGTGTCTTGGTGGGTGTGTGTTTTCTCTGCAGGCTGGGCGGAGTCGAAGGGGACTTTCTCGCGCTGGCAGGTGCAAATCATCAGCTCATCACCTGAAATACAAGCTTCTCACAGATCTCCAGCGCCAGATGATCATGATTCATCCTTGTGGTACTGCCAGGCCGCCTAGTTGCTCTCCGCCGCGAAGCATTACAACTAACTTTAAGTATTTTCGAGTCTCCAGTAATTCGTGTGTTTTTGTTTGCCTCCAGCGTTCCCTCTTCGGCTCCAGTCTCCAGCGTCTCACGAGCCACAACAGCCGTAACCCTCTCCAGCTTCACCACCGCGACGAGCACCCTCACGAGAAATTCTCCTTCCACGAGCACCTGTACTGGGAAAACCTCCACCGGGAAGAAGCACCTCGAGCACCGTCCCTGCGCCCACCGTCCTCGGATTCCTCCACGCCTCCCTCTCCAGCACTACCTCGGCGGCACTTCCCCCTCCTCGGATCCCAGCACGGACAAACCTCCACCTGCACCCCCCTCAACTGACACTCCTGCATCTGTTTCCTGCTCCTGGTGACCCCCACTCCCTCACCCTTAAAAATAAAACCTTTTCTTTCTAACCTGTTTCTCCTGCCTCCCCTTTTCGTTCGGGTCCGTCCGCACAGCCACCGTACACGGGCCGTCACAGTCTCTTCCTCTCTGCTCTGCTGTATAGGCAGCGCAAAGCGGCAGCAGCAGCGAGCTGTGGCAATGCGCTGGTTGTGCAGGGGAACCAAACGATTTGATTGGCTCGACTGAGTGGCGCTATTGCCGTATTAACTGGAGTAGCAGCGCCTGCTGTCTACAGCCGCGACCGTCGGAAAAAATGCTCCATGAAAATATCCATCCATCATCTACACACCGCTTAATCCTCACTAGGGTCATGGGGGGCTGGAGTCTATCCCAGCCGACTTAGGGTGAAGGCAGGGGACACCCT
>NW_007577905.1:525844-530044 GCF_000690725.1 Stegastes partitus
CCAAGCTTTAACTTCCTGCTGATGTCTGGAGATATTGCTTCAGTATCTCCACATGATGTTCTTTCCTCATGATGCCATCTATTGTGTGAAGGTCACCAGTCCCTCCACAGCATGATGCTGCCACCCCCGTGCTTCACAGTTGGGATGGTGTTCGATGGGCATTATGGCCAAATAGTTAGATTTTAGTTTATGTAGACATGTCTCTTTACACGGTGAGATGGTGCTACATACAGTAAATAAACTACTGAATTTAATTCCTGGAAGCAAAACAAAAGATATCAGCCTCAGTAATCAGTGGCTATAAGTCAACATGGATCACAAATGACAGGCGTCGCTGACCTTGTTGTCTCTGTGAGCAGCTGTTGTGCAGTTACAGGAATCTCTTTGGCCATTGCTGTTGTTTCTCTGTTGTGTTTTCTACAACACACTAAGCAACCGACCTTCTGTTTGATGTTTAAACAGGCACACACGTGTTTTCATGCATGTTGGAGATTGTTACTGAAACAGTGCTAAAACATTCCACTATATAGAGACTGTTGTTGTTTTCAGATACAATTTTAAAATGAAATTGTATTGAAGTGAGTGTAGCCTTACATTCACTCATCCTGTGTTTGTGATGCTTCATGCAGAAGCCCTAAGAGATTCAACAGATCCAACAACAGTCCAGCCTTCTTTGGACATAAACCTCAGAAGAAAAAAATAATTTCAATACTCAGATTGGAAGTAGGGCAAATTTATAGTCTGTTTTTCAGGAGACTTTTCTCAAAGAGCCAGAAATACCAGCTCACAGTGAGCCCTGGTAGCTCAACGGTTTAGTTGCATATTGTATTATCCCAAACATCCTGAGGTTTAATTACAGGCAGAGACATTAGTCATACTGTCTGCTTCCATGCTACCCAACTCAACCCTAAACCCACCATAAGTCTGAATTAGACGACGAAAAGAAGCAACCAGAATAATTTCACATCCTTCACGGAATGATAATGAAACACAAAGCCTTAAAAAGCCATTTTGCGAAGCCTCTAATGCTGCATATTACTCAGCCTGGTGTTAATAACACAGAAGTTCCTGAAAAAGTAAACAAACATGACTCATGTAAGTGAGCCTTTTGTTTAATAAATGTGATAAATGTGATGCCAGAGTTCGGCGCTGACTGTGCAGATCTTTTATTTTCACAGTCACACAGACAACTTTAGCATTAAACAACGGTCTCACAACGTTAGACGATGAAAACATGGAGGAGGAAGAGTCTTCAGAAGCAGCGAAGGAGGAAGAAGAGAGAAGAGTCAACGTTGGAGGTTTGAGCCAAACGTTTTTGGATGAAGAGCTACTCTGAGTTTAACGATAAAGAGTAAAAAGCCACAGTTTTTATGAACAAACAACACAATTCTAAAAACTGACCAGCAACGTTTAGTGGATGGATTGAGGAAACTGAAGGCAAAGGCAACAGAAATCACATTTTGCTGAGACAAAACAAGAAGAGAGACCCATTTACAGACTTTGTGTTTGTCTGACTATTTTAATATCCAACATCCTTTTCCTAAAACCAATCAAATTCCATTAAAACACACCAATTTTACTTCTAAATCACATTTCTGATCATTTTCATCTTTTTTCTCCTTCATGGTAAATATTTAATTGGTTCTAATTGTTGTCTTCTTGTTCTTTCCTGACTAAAACTGATTCATGTTTACCTTTTTGACCTGTTTTCTTTCTATTGGTAATATAATTAATTAATAAGAACATCAAGCATGTAGAGTTTCAACAGGAAAAATAGGTTTTAGCCAAACGCTTTTGGACGCATAATGAATCTGAGTTTAACATTAATGGGTCAAATGTCACAGTTATCATAAACAAACAAGTCAATATTAAAAACTGACCAAGAAGGGACATTACATTGGATGGATGGATGGATGGATGGATGGATGGATGGATGGATGGATGGATGGATGAAATGGATGGATGNCCTTATGCACAACCACACACAAATGGTTTTCCCAGTTTAGTGTAGAATTCCTTACTGGTTTGCTCAGAGCCCTGGTCTTACCCCCCATCCCACACCTTTGTGAAGAACTGGAACGCAAGCTGCAATCCAGGCCTTATTGCCAGGCTTCACTGTTGGACCACACAAATACAAACAAATCTCTGGAGCCAAACTCTAAAATCTGGTGGAGCTTCCTCCCAGCAGAGTGTGGGCTATTACAGCAGCATATTGATGCCCACTGTTGCATGGCTGATTTGTTAAAGACGCTCAACAATCACATATGGGTGCAGTGTTCAGGCGTCTACATACCGTTGGCCACAAACGCTCTTTCATCTCCTCCGTCTGCCACCCAGAACCTCTTCCGAATTTTGGACAATCTCTGATCTCGGCAGGAGGTCGGAGTTTGCCCAGAACTCATCTTTGAACGCCTTCTACCTGCCACGCTCTGCAAACAGAGACACACAGAGTCACAAACACGTGGAATAACTGAGAAGCGTCTGTATTCGTGATCTGCACTGCAGCAGAGAGTCTAAACCTTAAATCTTGATGCACATTTGTACAGTCAAAAATGCATTTCTGCTGCCACGAATCGAAGCGTCTAAGAAGCAGCACGCCATCCTGCACGCTTCCTCCTTAGGGGATTGCAGTGTGTGGCAGTAGAGGACATTTGGAGAGCTGCTGCCGCCGCCGTCACTGAAGTGTTGTGCTTCCTTCCACCCTGATAATTAGGCTGATGGGAGTGTCACACACACTTAAAGCCTGGGTCTTCTCTGACAGACAGGCGGGAGAGAGGGGAGGGAGAGGCATGTCTGGATGAGATATTTCTGTTGCTCGTGTGTCATACGGTGCCAATCTGATGCTTTCTTCTGTGTTCGTGTGCACATGTCAAACACAAAGACCTCATATGAATCAAATTGCTTTAGGCTTTAAGGAAGTACATTAGAATTTTTTTTAAAAACACGATTATTTTTCGAGGTTTGTCATCGTTTCTGGGCTCCCTTTTTTTTTTTTTTATAAAATTGTTTGCTTTACTTTGTCTTATGAGTAACTGTCCAAACACAGATGGCTAGACATCATGCTGAGATATTTCTAGCATGGCAAAAAAAATAAATAAAAAATGATGCAAAAACAGAACTTTGAAAGTTATAAACCAATCAGTATGAGTGCCAGGTTTTGGTGAGTCCCTCAGAACTAATATCAAGAGCCTCCCTTCTGTGCTGACAGTCAACAGTAACACAGAGAGGAAAAAAAAAACAAGACAATTATAATTTCTCTGTAGAGAAAGTAAGCTTCAGCGTGCAGCCATTAGACGTGACTTGTTTTGACCGGTCACCTGTGAATGTTTGGACAACATACGTCTCCTTTTTGACTAAAAGCAAGTTCATGACCCAAATAGATTTGAGGGTATCGTTGAAGCACTTAAAAAATAAGTCAAACAACACGTTTTACACCGCAAATTGATGACGGTTAATGCAGCATGAAATTGCACGACATAATGGGAGTAATAAATGGACTAGTTTCCCTTTTTGGAGGTAAATATTGCGGCCCAGTTTGTGGGGAGTTGCAGTTCACATCACAGCTTTATTGTCCTAAACCTCCACCTTTTATCCCACAACAAACAATGAATGTTACTCCGCTGTGTGTGTGTTATACATGTTGTGGGTCATAAATCAGTTTGCACAGTCACGTCAAAGGGACTCACTGTGTAAATTATGAGATTTTAAGGTAGGTTTGAAGGTCAAGGCGACGCCAGCTTTATGCAAGTATCCAGAACATGAATCAGCATCCTCTGACCGGATGGAAACATGTCTGTGTCCTCTGATCTTTTGTCCTTATTAGTGTAGGAACATCATGACTGCACATGTGAACTACAAGTCAAACTGTTCCCTTTTCTCTTCTGAAAGCCTTGTGAATCTCAATCCAAGCACCCTTGCAGCTCCTCAGTCCACCTCCGAAGCCACTTTTTTTTTTTTTTTTCGTTATCGTGGCCTCGCCCTCAACCCCTCACCTCCACCACCGGGTCCAGGCCCTGAGGAGGACACTGAGTCTTCACATGGGACGGAGGAGGAAAGAGCTGCTTCCTTCAGAGCGTATGTTTTCAAAATTGGAAATTTTAGCCGAACATTTTTGGATGTAAAACTGCTCTGAGTTCAACGATGACGGGTCAAAAGCCACAGCTTGTAAGAACAAAACATCCATCCATCCATTATCTATAC
>NW_007577905.1:530789-531809 GCF_000690725.1 Stegastes partitus
ATACTCAGTTTGTGTGCCAACATCACTTCTCTCACTCGCTTTGCTCTACGTGGACACTTTGTGAAAGCTCCAATTTTGTGACTGATGTTTTTTTATTTTAGCAATGAAAACTATTTATCTTTCCTTGATTTTAGCATGATACTGAACTGCAGGGAATACAAAACAAAAACCTAGCAGTCATGTTCTTATAAACTGAATCTAATCCTCACGTTTTCAGCCTTGCAGACGTTGAGGGACGATCCTGAGAAGTGCATGAAAGTTTAGCCTTAAAATCATCAAGCATGTGAGAGCTCTGATGTGCACTTTTCTACACTATTATGCACCTTTTTATGTGAGTTTGCATATCTGCTGACTGACATAGTAAAATTGGTGACTTATAAATATGGCTGCCCTGCCTCCTACAAAATGTGCACAAACCAAACATGTGTGGAGAAGTTCATCTGTAAGAGACAGCAACTTATTTATTGCACATTTGTATTTTCAGTCAACAGTTGCCATTAGATTTACACATGGTCACGGTGTTCCTGACTTTTGTTAGTTGCATAAATGTCTGAACAATGTCATATCATAAGCAGGGAGAAACGAGCCGTGCAGCTAATCAGACTGTAACTGAAGCATTGGTGCAAACTACCCTTTTTATTTTAATGGCTTTATGCAGTTTTAGAGCAACATCATCGTGACATGTCCCATTTCTTCTTGTTTTCTAACATTTCGACCCCTCATGTCCGTTAGGTCAGTGTGGATTAAATGTTAAATGATTTCTGCCCTGTTTATATCAGCGCCCCCCCTATTCCAGGCCTATGTAGAACCGCTAAGATAGAGACTTTCAAAAATTCTCTCGACCCTGTTTTAGTTTGCAAACTCATTTTTGTGAGGATGGGCAGAAATGAAAACTTTTAGACTGGATGACTCTGACACTTATTGGTTCGCTTTCTGAATTCAGTCTTGGTTTCTTCATTAGTCGTCCACCTGTCATGGAGTTGCTTGACTTTGCCGGGTGTCTCTCTATAATTTTGTAAA
>NW_007577905.1:534602-538197 GCF_000690725.1 Stegastes partitus
ATGGATGGATAGATGGATGATGGATGGATGGATGGATGGATGGATGGATGGATGGATGAAATGGATGGATGGATGGATGGATGAAATGGATGGATGGATGGATGGATGGATGGATGGATGGATGGATGGATGGATGGATGGATGAAATGAATGGATGGATGGATGGATGGATGGATGGATGGAGGAAATGGAAGAGACCCATTCACAGTCAGTCTAAAACCTGACCTGTAATCCACCTCTACAAGGTGAAACTCCATTTTCCTTGGACTGACTTAATCCTAACGAGACATTTTTTTTTTCCTATTTCACTCCACCAGTTTTATTTTGAAGTGAATGTTTCTTGTTAATTTTCTTCTGTTGTCTTCTTGTTCTCGTGTGACTAAAACTGATTTATGTGCATCTTTTTCTTTTTTTTTTGTTAGTAATGTAGATGATGAAGACAGAGAGACGGGTTTACAGCAAAACACAAAACATGATGCAGACTAAATTTGCTCTGCAACACACACAGAAATGAATCAGAGTTGGTTCTGTTGGATCTAACGTTTAGGTGGATGATTTGAGTCTCAGTCCTGTCTTGCCCCGGCATGCGTTGCTTCCTGGAGTTTTCTCCTTGAGGCTTCAGAGAGGTGTATAATTAGTCACCTGATATCCCTCCGCAGATTACAGGTTTCATGCCATTACCTCCTGATGAAAGACTGCTCAGGTGGCCGTCGCTGCCTCAGCCGCTGTCGGCTTGTTGTTCCTTCTGTTTCCTCTCCATTACTCTCTCCTTTCTATTTCTATTTTTTTTTTTTTTGCTTCTTCTCCTTTTTGCTTCCCCTCCCCTCTGTACTCTAATCATAAAAGGAGTCCAAAAATCAAAGGATTAATTCAGCGTCATTGGTTTAAAGCAATTAACTGCTGTTCCGGCTAATCCCCAGAGTTATGTCTCAAATCCAGAAATTGGCCACTGGAGATGTGCAGCTCTGCCCACACTACATTGTTTTGCCTGGTAAATGAAGTTGAAGAGGAGTTCTTTACTTTGAAAAAAAGAAGTAGTTTTTCAAACTCTTTGATGAAAAAAGGAATTGTAAAACTTTGAATAATTAGGAGGTTTATCTTTGCATTTCAATGCCTCCTCCCCCAGTAGTTTTTTTTTTTTTTTTTTTGAGCAGCACAGATTGTTAATCCACCACATTCATTTGGGGTAATTAAAATAAGAAGTCTATTTATTCAATCTAAAGCCAGCCAATTTGCAAAAAGTTATTGGCTATTACAGTTTTGGCTGCAGGTTTTTATAGCTATTCCTCCTGAGAAATGGTTCTGTACGTTTTAATAAGCTCCTCATATCCCTGATTTTCCACACTGTGATTAATTTTGTCACAGCTCATAGAGAAGTTGAATCATTTAGGCTGGTATTTAACATTTTAATGAATGCTTTATACTCTCTGGGAGATTTATTGTGGCATCACTGCATGTGACATCTATGTATAAACTGGTGCTAGCTGCTGTTTCAGAGGGATTACATATTAGGAAAAAGCTCATCTCAGGCAATTTCATGGTGTAGTAACCGGATGTGAACACCAGGGGGAGCTATGGCCTCATATATGAAAACACCTCAGAGGCAGTGAGCTGTTTTGACTTTATGTACATGTGGAACAGTCTGGGTCTGCACAGTCTGGCCTACATACAGCTCTTGTATTCATACAGCTTCCTGCATTTAGCTGTTCTGCTTCTGTTTTTGAATTCTTGTCAGACTGTGAAGAATTCAAGCAAAAGACGACGGAGGCATGTATCAGACAGCAGCCTGTGTGTTGAGACACGGTGTTATGCAGGAAGTTGTAGCTTCATGTTAGATTCTGAGCATTGTTTTTGTAAAACAGAGAAATACTGTTTGGAAAAAAAATGTTAAAAACTGTGAATAGCATCAACATCAAAAATTTGATAAGATATCATTTGTTCTTTTAAAACATTTTATCATAAAATTACAAAACTTCAACTGTGTTTAGTCAGAAGAAAATATGATTTTTTTTTAACACGCATTTGACATTATTTAAAACAAAAACACAAAAAACTATGCATATAAAGGACTGCAAAAAGGTTGTTTTTGTTGAAGTTTTCTGTAGATTTTTTTTCTCTTTTGTTGAACTACAGATAATCATATGAATAAAAAATTAAAAATATTACTTTGCATGGAAGCTGCTCAAAAAAACTTTTATAAAAAGCCAAAACTGTACATAATGTTCACATCAAAATATGTTTTTATTTAAATAGTAGTTTGTTCTTGTACAATATGTGACCCTGAAACCACAGTTTTACAATAATCAGCTAAAAAAAAAAAAATACAAGTATGTTACGGATAATTGCCGTTATTTGAAATAAAAAAATTATGTTTATTTAGGATTAGAAAATGATTTTTAAAAAATAAATAAAAATAATGTTACTTTGCACATTTTCCGTGTTTTGTTGAATAACAGATAATGTCTAATAAACTCACAGAAAATAAATATTAATGTAAATGTTGACTTTTTAAATAAATAAACAATAATAATAATAATAATTTCAACAACAACAAAAACAGGCTAAAACTGCACTTACTGTCCACATAAAACAAACTTTATTTTAATTTAATATATTTTTAACAAATAGTAGTTTGTTCTTCTACAATTTGTGACCATAAAATTACACATTTCTACTGTTTTTAATTAGCTTTAAGATATTTCTTTACCAATATTTGTCATTGTTTTCACGGTTTTTCAATAATACAGTATTTTACAGTTTTTTTTAATGGATTTTTTTCTTGCACCCTGTCTATCAATATATTTTTATTATTATTATATTCATCATGTTTTTTCCTGCAGTGTAGGTCAGACTGCATGATGCTCCCAGACAGTCAAGAAGCAGAGCTGAAGCCTCCAAACCTGCAGGTCAACATGCAAGGAACCACATTTTACCAGCTCCCAGTCTAAATATTTCTATCTGTATCTCAGCAGGTCAAACCTGAGCAGCAACACCGTGAAAACAGACTAACATGATATAAAAATTACAACCTCCTGTCACTACCAGCCTCCTGCCATAAATCCTTTAATTCTACCCTTTTATTGTTGATCCTCGGGGGGCTGGACTCTCATCGTGCTCACACTCCTCCACCTGCGACGCCGCAACAGTAGCACCGACTTTGTTTGCTAGATTACCAGCAGCGAATTGTAAAGAGGACAAAAGTCCAAGCCGTCACGCCGGATCAGAGCAACACTCCTGTGGCCCTGGAATGCTCGTGTAAAGAAAATAAAGCTCCAGCGACGCCTCACATTGAACCTTCTCACTTGCTCTGTGGTGGCAGCCCTTCAATTTGTGGCTCTATTTTTAGTCCCCTTCATCTCCATTCCTCCTCTGGTCTGTTCACAGTTTTAAAGGCATTGATATGACGAGCTGTGGCAGGAATTCACCGCAAAGCGTGAGCAGGATTGTGCTTTTGATAAGGGGACAAAAGGACAGGTTGTAAAATGCTATCATTTCTACTACCTGATATTTACCTCGGCTGTGAAAGGTGCGATCACATGATTACCACCATGATCAGTGACTGACTGCATGTTTCTCTCAGTAATCATGAGTTCCA
>NW_007577905.1:538231-539294 GCF_000690725.1 Stegastes partitus
AAAAAAAAAAAAAAAAAGGTTTAGTGGATAAAACTGACTTGACACAAGTTTTCTAATCATGGACAAGTAGATAATTAGAGCTTGTTTATGATACAATATGATGAGCAATGGAGCAGCGTTGAACTGTCATTTATTTGAACAATTTACTATAATTTTACAGATGTTCCCTATTTTTTGGAATTAGAGATAATAACAGTAAAATCATGGCAAAAAAAAAAAACCTTTAAAAAACTGTGAATAGCATCAACATCAAAAATTTGATAAGATATCATTTGTTCTTTTAAAACATTTTACCATAAAATTACAAAACTTCAACTGTGTTTAATCAGCAGAAAATATGATTTTTTTTACATGTATTTGACATTATTTAAAACAAAATTTCCACAAAAAAAAAAAAATGCATATAAAGGACTGCAGTTTTTTTTGTTGTTGTTGGGGTTTTTTTTGTAGATTTTGTTCCTCTTTTGTTGAATTCCAGATAATCATATGAATAAAAAATAAAAAATAAAAATTATTTTGCATGGTAGCTGTTAAAAAAAACTACAAAAAAGCCCAAACTGTACATAATGTTCACATCAAAAATATTGTTTTATTTAAGTAGTAGTTTGTTCTCGTACAATATGTGACCCTGAAACCACAGTTTTACAATAATCAGCTAAAAAAAAATAAAAATAAATATCTTATGGATAATTGCCGTCATTTGAAATAAAAAATTCTGTATATTTAGGATTAGAAAATGGTTAAAAAATAAATTTAAAAAAACTTTTTTAATGTTACTTTGCACATTTTCCCTGTTTTGTTGAATAACAGATAATGTCTAATAAACTCACAGAAAATAAATATTAATGTAAATGTTGACTGTTTAAATAAATAAATAATAACAATAATTTCAACAAAAAAACAGGCTAAAACTGCACTTACTGTCCACATAAAACAAACTATTTTATTTTAATATATTTTTAACAAATGGTCCCTTGTTCTTGTACAATTTGTGACCATAAAATTACACATTTCTACTGTTTTTAATTAGCTTTAAGATATTTCTTTACCAATATTTGTCATT
>NW_007577905.1:540774-549479 GCF_000690725.1 Stegastes partitus
TAAGAACATTTACTTGAATGAATTGGAATAAACCAATGGAAATGAAATACAGTCACAAAAGCGCTGCAAATCCAATGATTAGACTCCACAAACTGGTCTACAGATGGATGCTTTGTGGCACAAATTCACAGAAAACATATCAAAAGACAACCTAGATCAGACTAGAACACATTTCAAAGTGTTTCGCCCGCTAATCGCGACATCGGCAAACAGAAAACCAACAATAAATGGTGCCGTTAGCGCCGGTCTGGCTCCTGACAAACAGCTCAACACTGGTCTTGTTTCACAATCAACATTATACCGATCCCTGTTCTGACAGTTGCTGCTGTTAGCTGGTTGTTCATGTTCTACTCGTCCTCTGTTCCAGTTTGGCTGCACCTGAGTACAAAAAAAACATTCTTTCAATCTGGACCACGTGTGACCAAACCAGCTCCAAAGACATCATAGCCCTAATTAATTAATTAATTAACCAACAGTGTGCGACCTGGTTTTGGTTTTTATGTAAGTAATAAACCTGCATTGTGTTTTGTTTATATCAGTGTGTGCAGTACAAAACTGTACATTTTATACACACACACACACACACACACACACACACACACACACACATATATATATATAGTAGATAGGCAGAAATGACAGTTAGGCGACGGAGCAGGTTGTGGTGCTCAGATGGAACCAACTAAACAAGTCAGTAGTTCCAGCTACAGGACAGCCTGAACAAATATAGTTTAAAAACAAAGTTGGCTCAATACACCAAGTGTCCACGCTTTGCTTGAGTGAGAGTAAGATCCGCTGTGACATCAGCATCATCACTGAAATCTGATATCAAGGCTTTAACGTGAGTCAATCGGCACTGACAGGCAGACAACACCCGTCAGACTGAAAGTTCAGGGTTTTGTTTTTTAAATGTTTACATAAATATACAGTAAATATGGCCGGTTTAACATACAAGCTGTAGCAGGTTTCTTATTTAGCTCAGTAAAAACTGTCAGTGGGCCTTCACAATAAAAGTAGGCACGATAAGGAAAATAATAATCATTCCAATGCACAAGATAATTCATTCTCTCTGCAGTTAGATGATAGAAAATACGTGCAGCCATCAGTATTGCAATTTTGCCGAAGTCAGTTGGGAAATGTCTCTATGGATATCCAGTATTATTAATCTCAACAGTAGTTTAAAGGAAACATCATTATGTGTTTGGTCACAGAGAGAGAAAGGTGTCATCTGTCAGAGGGTCCCCCTGATCTCAGTCCAATAAACCTTCATTTTACCAGACAAATATCAAAATATGCAAAAAAAAAAAGTCACAAAAGAAGGATGTGACTGCAGAGCTGGTGGAGGACAAGCAGTGAAACTACCGAGCGTGATGTAGCACAGGGTTTAAAGTTAATTATTACATTTGATGACTTTATTGAAGCATTTTTAGCTTGAATTTGTCCTCTGATTCAAATAAATCCTGATCCTCTGAAATGATGCAGGTAAGAACTGAAAGGCTTTGTCTGAGGCTGAGACGTCCAGGCTGCAGGAGCCCAGGAGATGTTTCAGAGCTCTGTGGATGTTCTGGAGCTCAAATCCAAATTTGGCAACCATGCAGTCCCATTTTGTTTGACTTCTTTTGCCCCCAAAGCAGCATCATTTATTCCAAATCTTTCTTTTTTTTACTCTGATTATTGTCGTGTTTCCATGCCAGAGTTCATGTTTGCTTTCAGTGACCAGCATTTTTCTGTTCGCATCATAGTTTAAGCGTTTATGATCACAGCTTGTGCTGCTTGACCCTCTGAACTCAAGTAACTCCTATTGATTTGCTCCTGTCGCATTTTTACTCGCTGTGGGCTCATTTTTCATGCCAATATAAAGTCCTGCACCTCTATGGAAACAGCACAATCAGTTGTTTTTATTTCAAATCATTTTTAATGAGGCATATAGAATAAAACACCTGGATGGAATCTCATAATTTTAAGTTTAGATTTGGAACATTTTCCAAACAGAACAGCATGTTGGCATATTTTTGGGATTTAGAGGCTTGAATTCCAAAGGTTTCTAATCTGTTTTATCATGCCATAGACTCTAATCCACTCCCTCTTTGTTTTACTTTGACTCCGAGTTATAACGTCTTGAACTTCCCTCAGACTGCTGCTGCTGCTGCTGTTTCCTGGTAAAAAGTGTTTTTGTTTAATGCACGTTTAATTATAACCTCAGCAGTGTGCCAGTGTAATATAAACCAAGGTTTCTTCCTGCTTCCTTTTTCATTTAGTTTCCTTTAGTTTCTCCAGAGCCTCGTGCCACATGACTGAACCCGGCCACCGTTCTCCTCCTCATGTGACCTGTAAGCCCCCCGAGACAGAGGCTCCAAACAGCAGCAATAAAAACAAGTGCAGCAACAATATGTGGTATGCAGCCTGGTGAAGACATTATCTTGAGAGGAATGTGGAGTTGGGGGGATGCGGCGATTTACTGGGGTGGGTTCAGGCCACATTTGTGTTGTCTGTGTGCACATGTGGCTCGCATCTGTGTTTGCATAATAAAGATATTCCTTTTGGTTATTGCATGATGCTGGTTTGTTGTGTCGTTTCTGAGCAGCCTGCCTGAAGGTGTGCAGCAGCGAGCCGGGTGTTAGAGGAGCTGAGTGGTTTTTGCAGAGCAGCAGAGCCTCAGTGTTTGACCTCAGCTCTTCTGGAAGCTACTGGAGGGTCTGGAGTCGTGGGAGTTGTGGGTGGCCGTTCAGGTACACGTAACAGCCCTTACATCATAATTTTATGCAAAAAAAAAAAAGTCAAGTTACTGAAAACTGTGGAATACATTTTAAGACTTTGTTGCAGATGTTGTCATTTACAATCAAGCAAAAGAAGAATCTTGCCAATATAGCATTTTTTTTCCAAAGTGAATTTTAATAAAATGAAATGATGAGTATCCCAAAAACAATTCATAATCAATATTTATTCTCTCTTTCTCTTTTTTTTTTGGCTTGAGATTTAATTCTAAAAGCACAAACTGCAGGATGAAACAATGAAACAGCAATAAGCACTGACAAAACTCTGTGATCTTCTATCCTGTCATCATTCTGTGTCCCAGTAGAGAAACAAAAATAACACTGATGTCTACAAAAACAGTTTTTGATGAATTTTATCTGGACAGCGCAGTTTACAGCACATGTCATCTCACGGCGCTTAACATAGTAAGATGAAGACCTGATCCAAACAGAGAACCCAACAATCCAAAGAGCAAGCAGGCGGCACAAGTGAGAAGGAACCAAAAAAAAAAAAAACAATGCAAAGGAGGAAAAAAAACCTCCAACAGAACCGGGCTCAGGAGAGGCGGCCATCTGCCTCGACCGGTTGGGGTGAGAGTGAGAATCCCAGTTTGACTGCTGGAGTTACTGGTTTTCTTTCCCTCTATAGTGATCTGTAGTTTTCTCAGTTTAAAATCAACAAATTAGCAACAACAGCATTGTGTGTTTAATCCTGCAACAAGAATCCTGTTTAAATCCTAACGAGGTCAAAGCCCAACGCAACACTCAGGCTACAAACAACAACTTTATTCCTCATCGTGGCTTCTCATTATGTGTCTGCTTGTTTTAAAACACTCCCCTGCCATCCCCCCCAACAGTAAACTCTTGCTCACTCCCACCAAACCAGCAATTAGGGGCGAGCCTCATTCTGAGACGAAGAGGCTCCGGAGCCTTTGAACACGCCCCTACCGGCCAGGAATGAGGGGCCACACATCCTCCCCAAGACTCCAAAGGGGACGTGTGAAGGTGAGATGGCAGGAAGCCAACTGATAGCTGATGCTGGAGGACAGTAAAGATGGTCAAAGATGGTTTAGGGCCTCAACAGGGATGTGGTAGAGTTCTTCTCTTACACTGAGTCACCCCCCTGGACCAGGTTGAACTAATCACAGATGACTTTTTTTTGATCTCTATATCTGGATCACCACAGGGAGCTGGGTTGGGGGTGTTCTGTCACGGTTTGTGGTACCAAAGTAAAATGTGGCTTTAATTTCAAGGAGATTTTTGTTTTGGTTTGTTGGTTTTTTTGCCATGAAGCCAACACAGAGATTCTTTCATTTACCGAAAACGTTTTAAGGCTCTGTGACCAGTGTAGTATGTTGGGTTTTATTTTACTTGACATCATCAGTGTGCATCTCTTCTTATCTGCCTCTTTCTATTTAAACCATCCCTTCCTTCCGTGCTTCTGTCGTCACATTGCCATGAAGCATGGAGTCCAGCGGCAAAGTGAACAGTATGATGCCTCGGCTGTTGGCCCTCGTAGTGGCCCTCATGTCACAATACAACAGGTACACACTCTGGTAATAACACTACATTACACTCCTGTAATAAAGGCCACAGGCTCAGACAGCTGGAGAAAGAGAACCCACATTCACTTCTTTGTCATTATTTCTATATTGCAAATGCAGGCCTTAAAGTAGAAACTTAATGCGACAGAAGTGAATACAGCTGTGATCAATGACACACACAAGATGTGATCATTGAA
Organism: Stegastes partitus; assembly: GCF_000690725.1. Classification (NCBI taxonomy): domain Eukaryota; kingdom Metazoa; phylum Chordata; class Actinopteri; family Pomacentridae; genus Stegastes; species Stegastes partitus. The sequence goes on from NW_007577905.1 coordinate 545,269, forward strand.
ACAAAGCAACATAAAATGAGATGCAAAGTTTTTCTCAGCTTAACATAAACGTGTCTTATTTGCATGCATTAACCCTGTTCAGGACTTTTGTGTTGCCACACATAGAAGGTCTTTCGGAGTCCATTGAACCCCCAGAAAGAATATTCATCCATTATCTATACATCACTTAATCCCCACTAGGGTCATGGGGGGCTGGAGTCTATCCCAGCTGACTCAGGGTGAAGGCAGGTTCACCTGGACAGGTAACCAGTCTATCACAGGGCTACACTTAGAGACAGACAACCAAGCACACTCACATTCACACCTACGGACAATTTAGAATCACCAATTAACCTCAACATGTTTTTGGACTGTGGGAGGAAGCCGGAGAACCCGGAGAGAACCCACGCTGCACGGGGAGAACATGGAGACTCCACACAGAAAGATTCCGGTGCCCCCACCGGGACGTGAATCGGCAACCTTCTTGCTGCGAGGCAACAGTGCTACCAACTGCACCACCCTGCAGCCCCAAGAAAGAATATGTATTTGTTGGTATTCATAATAGACTTTTAGACTATGTTAAATACATTTTCTGATAAGTTGACATATTTCTGGTTCCAAATGGATGACAAATGTCCATCCATCCATTATCTATACACCGCTTAATCCTCACCAGGGTCATGGGGGGCTGGAGTCTATCCCAGCTGACTCAGGACGAAGGCAGGTTCACCTGGACAGGTCATGACAAATGTCCCTCTTTTATATTAAAAAAATAAAATAAAAATGAAAAAACAATGCCTGTCACCTAAACCAAATGGGGTCCAAAATGGTAAATGGTCTGCACTTATATAGTGCTTTTCAATGTTTCTCATTCACCCATTCACACACATTCATACACCGATGGTGACAGAGCTGCCATGCAAGGTGCTAACCTGCCATTAGGAGCAACTTCGGGTTCAGTGTCTTGCCCAAAGACACTTCGACTGTGGAGGGGGCGAACCTCCAACCTTACGGTCCGAGGACAACCGCTCCACCACCTGAACCACAGCCGCCCCAAAAGACCCCAAAAGTCCTGAACAGGATTATTCAGGGCTCCACATAAAAAGAACTGCCAGCAAAACTGAAAAAAAATAAATCTGATTCTGAGGCTTCACAAAGACACAAAAGGATGATCGGTGACCAAGTGAAAATGTAAACATGAAAAAACACTACTGCAACCACAATAAGGAGGTTTTAAATGAGCTGAAGCAGCACTGGTCAGAGCTGCTGAGTTCTATTTCCTAAAATGGTGCCACAGTCAGTGCAATCTAGCTGTGAAACACAGACGGGGAAGTGCTTTAGACTTTATCAGATTAATCTGCCTACCAGGCTTACAGTAAGACAGCGTGTTTCCCTGTAAGTCTCCACAAACAGCTCTGAATATGTTCTAACTTGGTAAAAGGTTTTTTCTGTGAACTTTTTGCACCAAACTTCTCCTGTTTTCTTGCATTCTCATTGCTACGCTGACCAGTTCTTCTTTTATTTATTTTAAACAAGCCACAAAAGATGTCGTCAAATATGAAAGTCATCACAAACCCACCTCTTCCTGTTTGTCAGAGCACTTAGAAAGACCTACTTGACTCAGTTTTTTGACCATCAAAGATCCTGTAAAAGTTTCTCAGAACTGGCAGGTTTGACTCCCTCCCACACACACCGTGTCTGCAATGAGCTGCAAAGCACATATTTATTTATATGAAAGTGCTACAGACTGCTATTTAAAAGTCTTAAACGCACACAAAATGATATAAACAACTGGATACCGACACTCAGTTTGTGTTTGACCTTGCCTCGCCTTTCAGTGCTGCCTGAGCCATGACTCTCTGCCTGCTAGATAAGAACAATGGACTCTGGTTCACTTTTTATTGCCTCTGTTAACATTTAGGAGGAATTGAAAGTGACTGAAGTCATGTCTTGTGACTGCAGATGTTTGAATCGAGTGCTTTAAATTCTTTTTTTAATACGACACTGGCTGCATAATGAAAACAAACAGACCAGAGTGTGTTATTTAAATCCTGGTGTTGATGAGGCCTCCTGGTGACTGCTAGTTGTCCTTATCCGCTCATGATAAGATGTTTTTTTTTTCCATGTGAGATGGGAAGAGGGCAAGTTCACTGCAGCCCGGGTGGGTGTCGGCGGTGTGCGGTGGGACAGCGCAAGTGTAAAAGGGGAAAGTTTTCTCCTTGCCTGGAAAAGGAGGGGCGGGATTGGGAATGGAGGCATCAGCAAGCCGACACACATTTCAAGAATGCCACAGAGTCTGGGAGCTGAGCTCAACCCGCCCCCACAGCCTCCGCTTAGCCCTGGACAGGGGGATGGGGAGGCGCAGGGTGGTGGAGGAAAACATGACGGGGGGAACAAGAATTCTTTCATTCGAACGCTCGCTCAGGTTTTCAGCCTCAGGGCACCGAGTCTAGACTGAATAAAGGAGACGATGGGAAAGAAAAGTGCAAATAATAAATACGCTTGCAGTGGGTTTCTAATAATAAAGGCTGCAAAAAGAGAGCATGCTGCGTAATTACAGGCATAAATGGAAATGTTTCTGCTCTAACAGATAGATCAGTGCTGTAGAGTTGTGTCTAAATTGCAAAAGGATAATGATTTGTAGTTATTTTTACCGTTTAGCCAGCTCAGATGTTTTTAGCTTCAATGTTGAGATTTGAAACACAACATAATGCAGCTAACTGCTTGAACTTCAAAGGGGCATTTCACTAATTTTCATGGTTAGTCCCAGTCAGCCTACAACAAAAATAAAGGAAGTAACCTTGATGGTATCGTAGTAGTGATATCAGCTCTCTATTGAAGTTTCAGATTTAGACCAGTAGCTAATTTAAACAGCCTCGTAGGTCCAATAAAAGCTGCTGTCGTAGTTTATAAAGATCCACTGCTTTAATAAATAACTCACAATAGGGACCAAAGGTTAGGATATATAATGTATGATTCATTCAGCACGTGCATCCTTATCTTCAACAGGTTTCAGACAGTAGGTTTGTAAATCACAAAAGATGCTGGCAGAAATTAAACAAACATCGATCAAACCCCTTAAAACTAATCACAGCGTATCAAAGTCTCATAATTATAAGTTTTTCCTTTATAGTACACTTGCTGATCAAAAAGTCACAAGACTGTGTGTATTAAAGTTTAAAAACTGATCAGAATTTGGCCGGGATCAGCATCAAAGTGGTCTCTTTGTGCAGCACTGCGTTAAAAGTTAGAACGCTCCTTGGAAGTGCAGCTCCGTAAACACGCCAAGCACCATCTGAATCTCCTAAACTGTGCAATAACAGCGATACTTCAACTTAAATTTCAGTTTGGGGAGGAGAAAAAAGGCACAAGGAGCCAAATTAGATCAGTAGGGATCACTAGGGTGGGACAAGAGTGAGAGTGGCATTGCTCTGGCCGGAAAACCTGCACAGAATCACCATGCTGTGGTCGGACACACAACACATCGGAGCGCTCGCATGCGCCACAGTTCAGATTATTCATGATGGATCTTCCTCTTCAGAACACTTTTGGACATCACAGTAAAATTTTGCCATGACAGACCGACCCCAGAGGATTAAACTCTCGCTCTGCTGCACAATCACATGAAGATTGAAGAAAACAATGAGCATTGCCTTGGTCACTCCTGACCTGACACCCCTCGTCTAGTTTTGGAAACTGCATGTTCTTTCTTCTCTTAATGGTAGCTGCTGACCCTCCTTGCAGATGTACACCTACCAGTGGTCACATGCCACAGCTTCCCCTGCTTGCACATGTTACATGACGGCAACACAAACACGCTACAAACAGTCTTGGAACTTTTTGATCAACCCCAATAGCTTCTTCCTGCATGAAAATGACCTCAAGGTACATTAGTTGGAATATGTCCGTGTACTTCTGACATGTGCAATGACAATAAACTGGAATCTAATCTAATCTAGTCTTATAGCATATAAAAACCATATGGATGTGTTCATAAGGTTTAAAAAGGGTCTTTAACAACTGTTATTGCGAGGCTGGCGGCACAATAAAGTGTTCCCATGACCATGTAGGTGATGTCCTCATATAACTACGTGAGGATATGGATCAATGAAAAGCTTTTATTTAATGTACAATTTAATTAAGAAACTCAAAATGAAGATTGGCTTTTATTTTAGACATAAAACATGCTTCACATCATCTGCAAAGAAAAAAACTTGGGGAACCACCTTTTT
>NW_007577905.1:550792-565428 GCF_000690725.1 Stegastes partitus
CCAGAACAGGAGGAATTTCAAAAGATTAGTCAGTGCATATAGTCGAGCAACTGAAATCTGTTCACTAAATTTGATTGTATTTGAATTTAGTGTCCCAAAAGTATATCGTTTTTTAAAGTACAAAGAGAAAAGCTGAGGAGAGGATGCCCCTATGGTTCTTCTTTATCGTAAATGAACTCCTGGTGCCACCCTAAATGCAAAGCTTAGTACTACAGAGAAACATAATGAAGACTGATAAAGAGGAAGTGAAACTAAAAACTAGTAAAGGAGCCAATGAAAAGAACAAGATAAAACTGCAGATCATTTTACAGTGACGTTTGCATTTTATGGCTAAAACTCTGATCGCCACCAAAGCAAGCTGTTTGAAGTGAGGACAAGTGCCAGAATCCTCCTCCTTGTGTTAAGTCATGAGGGAAAATATGTTAAATTAAAAATGACAGAGCACGCGTGAGGGTGACGTCGTGTCGGTGTCCTGATCTTAACACCTCGTGTTCTTTCCATCTTATCACATCAAAAGCGCTGTGACTGAGCTGCCTACAGGAAAATTCAATATTTACTCTCCACCAGTGGCAGCCTCCGTGCTCGTGTAGTTATGAAAGTGAATTTGGCAGCTTGCAGTGTTAGTGGTAAAACATTACGCAACCGAAAACTGGATCTTTATACTGTAATGTAAAAAAAAAGCTGAGCTGCTGTGAAGTAAACTATCAGACAGATACTTGTGCATTAATGCTTCTGCAACTTCATATTCGTGTGTTCTTTGTAATAGTTGCTTGAAAAAATACAATAACCTTGTATGTTAGTCATTGTTAGGAGATGGCAGAGTGGCTGAAATATCAAACGTGAAGCTGTAATGGCTGCATGTTCTCTCTGCAGCCCTTTGTCCTGCTGATAAACTCCCTGCAGCTGCCCCTTTGCACATGTAGACACTCTCTTATCGCTGCTCAAACAGCGAAGGGCACCGACACCGTGCACAAAGTCACACATGCACTCGAATTTTCTACGGGAATAGTTGTTTCCCAGAGACCTATCAGGATAAAAGCTGGTGATTATTTAGACTTTGATGTCACTGTGACACTACCTGAGCTCAGAGTGACTTGTCACACTGTCACACACCACAGACTGAAGGTTGTCTTCACCACTGACCAAAATAGCCGAGTACTGTTAGCTTTAAGCAAAGAGGGAAACCACCTGTTGCGGGTACAGTTGTGAAAGTGTGCGGCTCTACTGTCACTGAAGACTATTTTGTATCTGACCACGACTGGACAGCGTGACAGTTGGGACTTCATTTTGATCGATTGCAGCGGAGAACATCCTTGGATGAAAACCACATTTTGAGCAGTGTTAGTCTGCGTTTATTCATTCCACAGCTTTGGTCTTTGGTTTTGGATTAGAACGTCTCTGTGTCTATTGAATGGATGACATGAGTTTGTACTCGTGGTTCCCGGACAATAAATCTGAATGACTCTGGTGATCCTCTGAGTGTTTGTTCAGCACCATCACACGTTGATTTACAGCTTAATATCTACAAAAAAGCTACTTTCTTTACTTTGGCACCAAGAAGCACATTTTAGCATTTTAACACACTGAACTAATTCTGTAAAAAAAATATTATATCTGCTAAATATCTATTTCATAGCATGCTCATTGTGAACATGCTAGTTTGCTAATTGTAGCATTTAGCTCAGAGCAACTCTGTGCCTCATAAAGCGCGTCTCCATAACTTATTGTTACACAAATTTCAAGGTTTCTTTGTTGTGATTTTTTTTTTTTACTTTTAAAAAAAGTGTTAATACACTTCATAGGAGGTGGAAACAAAAAGTTTTTTGGTGGTTAGCAAACAACTGGAGTGTGTTCCAATACCCACACTACCACACAAAAGTATTGATTGTTTCCCAGGACACAATATGCCAAATGCATAATGTCAAAAGTATCAGAACGTCCTTCTATGTCCAGTTAGATTCTGCAGTATAAAAACCAGTTCTGGGAATTCTGACACACTATTGTGCAAATACTACTTCCCCCTTCAAGCTTCTAAAAAGTTGACATAGAGGACAAAGTTTTTATCTGACAGCAACAGTATTGATCTATGAATCATGCACCTGGTCACCGTGGGAGTGTTTAATATTACAACAGACGCAGTACAAGCTGTGACTGTTTATTGTCTCAGGTGGTTCTGATGAAAACACATGAACACTGACATTCCAAACAGGAATCACCATACTTATCCTGCATATGTGTGTGCATGCCTCTCCGTCTGTGCTCTGTGATCCTGTTTAAGTCGACTGTTGCTGGCAGACACAGACGAGCCTTTAACCTCAGGGGTCTGGTTCGAGCAGACAGTGAACGGCCGGCCAGAAGTTTTGGTTTATAACATAACTACAGGTCAACTCTAAAAGTTGTTATCTCTCTTTGAAAGTTTGGACTCCAGAATTCGAAATCTGACGGCAGATCAAATAAAACTCAAGGTTATGACAGCTGAAGTCATTTTAGATGAAATCGAGATAATTCCTGATTTGCAGTTTAAATCCCCTTGATCTCCTCTGAATCTTTATTTCATGGCTTTGCTGCCTTTGAGACGAGCTTCAAAGGGAGAATCTGACACGCAGTGTAGGAGGAATCCAAGTGATTAATGTTTTCTTTCAGCCGACAGGCTGCCTCTTGCAGACCTGCCACATGTACAGGAAGTGAAACCATGGCAATGAGACCTTGTGTAATGTGTGACGCCAGTCGTCCCGCAGCATGCATTAGCGTGTGCCTATTAAATATCACTCCGAAAAACCACAACCAGGATGCTGTCGCTTATTGTTCAAAATGTCTTATCTCATTCTACTTTATTTGTTTTATTCCAATGTTGTTGATGTTCATATTTAAAGAAAAAGACGGTGATGTTGTCTCTCTTTAAGATGGGATTTTATTTCTTTATTGGTTTGAACGAATGAGACACAACAAAGTGCAAACAACAAAAGTCTTGATTTAAAAATAGGCCCCTCACCCCTTTAAAGTAATGATTAGGATAACATAGCATCTGGTCATGTAGAAATGTTGGCTTTATGAATATTTGAGGTGTCCTTCTTACCAAATACACATTGCTCTTATTCCTACTACAGCTGGATGTGCACTGGGCAGAATAATGTGTCGACAGTTTCACACTAGAAGGCAGCGTTCACGTTTGTCTCCTGAATAGGAAAAGTTTCTTTGTGCTTACTTCAGATATGAATATGAGCATGATTCGGGGATATTGCAACAGGTTTGGAGCTACAATACAACTGACACAAGTGAAAACAGGAAGCCTCGAGGTCCAGTAATTAAAATGAAACATACTTGTGTAACCACAGACTGTGGATTAAACTTACAAACAGTTCTACTATTGAACATTACTTGCAGGACTGCCTGTTCTTGACTTTCAGGAACACGCCTGACTCTCATAAGTAGCCTCAGTGTTCTCTCAGTGTGCTCTGGCTCAGTGCCGTGCATCAGACATGCATTAACACACTCGACTGACCGTCCTTTGTTGCCAGTGGTAACTGAGGATAACGATCTCTCTCACAGCCGGAGAGGAGGCTACCTTGACTGAGCACAAGGGTGAAGTGTGCATCTGTGAAGTGTGTGAGCACATCTTGGTATGTGTGCGTCACTGATCGCACATGTCGCTTGTTTGTTTCCACACACTGAAGCTGTGGTGCAGGTCGTAATGGTTGACTTGATCCTGGAGGTTTGGAGCAGTCACGTTAGCATTGTTGTTTCTTTTGTTATATCTTGCAAGTGAAAAGAACAGCTCAGACTGGATGATGCCGATGAAACAGTGATGATTAGTGGCTCTTTTTTTTCCCATATGTTGCTCCGCTGTACACTAAATAATAACTGGAATGTGTGACCTCACCAAAATCCAGAAGAGCAGGCCGTAAACAATTACTGCGGTGCCTATTATGGGAATTGAAACACACCTGTTGAAGCTGGAAGACCAGATTTACAGCCTTAGTTACTAGCAGGTTATTCAGTGCAGCAGTGTGCCTTTTAATCATGTTGCTGAATCTTGTTCCTTCGTGTCCCCGAATAGAGATGGACAGATGTTGTTTGTTGGCCGTGACGGACCCGATGACTCACTTTTCCCCAGCTGAATCATTCATAGAGTGCCCTGAACGCTGAGGCTCCCTTCCCCTCCCGAGCTTGTGATCAACCACTCATTAGCCTTTTAATAAAGAGGGCCAGGGGGGCTGTTTGAGCCATTTTCATGCCTCGTTTGGGTCAGGTGACTGAACCCGCTCAGAGCTCAGAGCAACAGACCAACACCACCCCTCACATGAGAAAATCGTCACATGAGCCATGTTGTCCTCTTGCTGCGTTGACCTCTTGTTTGCTTTACACTCGACTCACTTTGTCTTTAAATGCTGTTTGATCAGCTGGTGCATTTCTTTTTCTTTTTTTTCTTTTTTTATCTTGCTTATCTTTCAGCATTCAGATTGTACATCCAATTTAAGCCACTTCACCACTTGAGAGACCTTCTGTTATTGTGTCAGAGCAGAATTGCCCCGCGGTTTTCACTTCAAACGAACATTTTGAACGCTGTTTTCTAGTTTAGTAAGAGGACCTTGAAAGTTCCAAGTGTAAACATGTATTTACACTGAAGAGGCAGCTGCCAGTGTAGGTTTAGCAATCCTCTTTATAATACTGCTGAGTGCAGTAACCCGAGACATGCTGTAAGGTTTATCCAAATCCGTGCATAGGTGACAACTGTGTCATATTAGCATGATTAATTTGGCTCTAAATTAGGCTTGAACTTCGACACCCACAAACAAGTTTGATTTGGGCCATTTTCACACAGATAAAAACAGGACACAATGAAGACATTTAGGCGCCAATCATCAAATTATCTCATTGTTTTGAAGGAAACTACAGTGCGTTTAAATGTGGATGATGCCATTTATGGTAATTAGTAAGCAACATGTTGGCCCAATACAGTCAAGGGCAAAACAAGCTGGCTGCAGAGGGTTTGGCTGCGTCACCTACAAGACAGTATATGTGTGGCTACAATACAAAAACATACGAAAACTCAAGAATTATTGTCTGAAGTTTATATTTGGCTGAAAGAGATTGTTGTCAGCAGGTATGGGATTTAATCAGTTATGTCAGATCTGGGGTTGACCAGGCTTTGAGTTTAGTTTTGCACCATTTAATGATCATCGGGCTATGGAATTTAAAAAAAAAAAAAAAACTGGGTTTAAATAGTGGCAGAACTTCAGAGTTGCTTCTCTGTTTTTTTGCAGATGACATGATTCTGTTGGCTTTCTAAAACCACAATGTTCAGCGTACTGGGGCAAATGTGAAGCTGCCAGATTAGAGTCACCTCCTTCAAGTCTGGGGCCTTGGTTCTTGGTTCTCTGCTGGTGGATTGTTCCCTCTGGTTGGAGGTGAATTCCATCACCAGGCGACGGAGTATCTCTGGATCTTGTTCACGAGTGATGGGAAAATGGAGCGTGAGATGGACGGGTCGCAGTGATATGGGTGTTGCACCATATCGCCATGGTGAAGAGGGAGTTGAGCAGGATGGTAAGGCTGTTGAGTTACCAGATGATCCACGTTCCAGCCCTTTCTCAGTAAGGTGAGATGTTCCAAAGAGAGCTCAGAGTAGATTTGCTGATTTTTTTACGTTGAAGAAACAGGCTGAGGTGGTCCAAGCATCTGATAAGGATACCTTAAGGTTATCTTCCTTTGGAGAATTTCCAGTAACGACAACTGGGAGGAGACCCCAGGGTAGACTCGAGACTCAGTGCTCACTTTAAGGATGGTATATCTCATCTGGCCTGGGAACACGGATTCCTGCAGGAGGAGCAGGAAAGTGTTGATTGGGAGAAGAACGTCTGGAATATCCTGCTTAGCCTGTTGCCACCACATTCAACTCTAGATAAGCAGAAGAAGGATGGTTTTAGGCATGGGTGGATGGATATTTACTGACTGAACATCATACACTAGGCTAAATTACTGTACAGTTGACGAAACTGAATCACACCAAAGAAGAGTAATAGCAAGAGTTAGGGCCTGTGATCCAGCTAACCACAGTAAAGTAGACTGGACATTGCAGATTGGTGTGTACAGGCCTAAGTTTGACAGGTGATTGCATTGCAATCTTACCCTGTTCTCTGCAAGAAAAAAAAAAAAGCCACATTGCAGCACTCCCTAATCAAGTCTGAACACTACAACCAGCATCCTTGAGACGCTATGTCCCAGCTGTTAGCATGCTTTACATTTTTCTTGGTTAACCAAGCCAAGCGTGGCCAATAGCAAGATGCAAATCATTCTGTTTGATTTGTGATGTCCTTAGATGATGTCCAGTTGCTGTTTGAGGTCACGGTGACATTTTCTCCACCTAACTGACATTTTGAGGGATAAATTACTATATTAAAGTTAGAGATTTATTATATGGTGCTCAACAGGGCCTTCAAATTTCAAAATGTTTTTAGTGTCTGGATGATTTTGAACATCAGTTCTTAAGTTTTGAAACAGCTGAGAGGAAAAGTTTTGGCTTCTTTAAAATCTCTTTGGCAGGAATCTTTAACAACCAGTAACCAAGTAAAAGATGTAAAAGGTGCACTTGCAGCTCAGGCAATCTAAAGATGTTGACGGTGTTTCTCATCGTCAGGATGCAGATCTCTCTTGCCAACTTACCAAGGTGGGCACGTTAACCGAAACATGTAAACGCTTATTTTGCATGACGCGTGAAACGAACAAAACCTGTAACTGGCATGCATGTACGTGGAGCAGAAACAGAAATGATCGGTTTACTTAAATAAACCAGAATCTGCAGCCTGAAATCGAAAGACCTCCTTCAGCAGATACTTTTCAGTTTCTGTTGAACAGCTGTAAAACTAATTTAGCCTTTGCTGTGGTTTGAACCTCAGAAGGCAGGAAATGGTAAATTTCTCACTACACTCTTTCGGGGTAGCTGAAGCATACCTACGTCAAAGGCTGTTGCGGTTTTCTTCAACCTACCACAACAGCGCAATACAGAGTTCATATGACAATGAAATAGCTGAGTTTGCGACGGTTGTTTCCCCTCAAACTATTCTAGATAAACTGCTGTGGTGTGCACCTTCTCCAAATCTTGAGTAGAGGAAGGACATCAAAAACACAGAGCATTGTAATCCAAGCTAATGGAGACAGGCAGCCTGGTCCTGCACAATTAAGATCAATTACATCAGCGTTGCATCAGAAAAACCTGATCTGATCGGCTCACACGGCGATGGGGACTCCAGGGGCCTTTTGTTCAGTGGGTGGGTCACTCAGAAAAAGGGCCAACTGTCTCCTCTAACATACAGAACGAGGCCTCATTGTGATTGTAATAAAGGCCTGAGGTGAAATGCGTATTCCTCCTCTTCTGCCTATTCTCATTCGAATCACCTACAATGCTTCGACTGACCTATTTTTGTTGGGAAGCGAAGACTAAACCTGTCTCAGGTTAGAGTCCCCCGGAAACTCCCTGCTACACTAGAAGTGTTATGTAACACAAGCAGGCCTCCTTCCCAGAAAAGCAAGGTTGTGCTGCACAAGAGAGATAGGGAGTATAAACACTGTGTCTGCACATGTAATGTTTGTGTTCCACAAAATGAGGAAGGGAGGCCAGATATCTATGAAAAACACTCTTTATCCCAACGGAACGAAAATAAATTGACCATGAGATTGATGAGCGTGTCAGAGTTATCCAAGCTGATTAGACGGTTTGGTAAAACGTCTGGTTAACCGACTCGATAAATCTGCTGAAAATAGGCCCTGATACACAATCTTTGCCTGTTCATGCTGAACTCAGTGTTGAACATTATTTCATTTCAGCATTCAACAGATTAACCACTCGTCTACCTTAAACGCCTGATGTCTCACGTCAACATGTTGGTGACTGGATGTAAACTGTAAGATAAAACATTTGAAGACACCCTGACAACTGTTCGGTGTTTCAGATCTCTGAGTGGATGGAACATGTTTCCATTGAGGCTTCAGCTCCGTTATTTTTGGAGTCGATTTATCACCCAGATAAATATTTGTTAAGCCGGGTGTTTGCCGTCTTTCTTGGCTTGTGGCCACTTCAGATGAAGTGTAGGTGGTCTAAACCGTAGTTTTCAAATTAGTCGGGTACATTTATACAATAAATGTAGTTGTATGATCTTAACCTACATATTTATGTTATTTGCATATGTTGACTCAACTTGTCTTTACATAATTATTAGCTGTTGACATTCATGGGATTTTTTTCCATGACTAATACAAACTCAAAACCTCCTCAGGATGTGAAAGTCGGCCGTATGTCACAGGGAATTTGCTATTAAGAGAAATATGAGGTAAGTTAAATGTAATTTTGTGCCACAAAAAAAAAAAACAAAGCTTTGTCTTTTGACAGTAAGTTGGTGTCTGGGTTTTAAAAACTAGTGTTGTGAAGAGCCTGTTAAACATAAAACAACCTGAAGATGTTTACCTAGTGAGAAGTTAAATGTGTCTGATGATGGTAACGTTCAGTTAACTGCAGTCATTTCATAGGAAGATGTAGCGTCCTGGTATTAAATGGTACAACAAACATTACAAATATATTCATTACACTTCCTCAAAAAGTCTGAATCACTAGAACTGTGCAATTATTCAAACAAGGAGACAAAATGCAATGCAAAAAATTTTTTTAATGCAGTAATTAGACTACAAGGAGAGCGATCAAAAATGAGAAGAAAACATTTTTTTTTACATGCGGACATACGACTCCGAAGCAGAATACACAAATAAATAAACTGTAATATTTAAATGATCGGTCCCTCTTACCCCTTAAAAATTTACAGAAATACTGGATTCCACCCACATATCATCGTGAACAGCGAGTGAAAGATTTGTTTGCCACCTTAAATCCTCTGTATAATTAGGTCTCACTAAAAATAAGCCGTCATGAGCTCCATCTACCACAAGTCAATGCAGCATCGCCAGTGGTACAGACCTGCTGTAATAAAAGGAGATTATGTGCTTAACTTTAGCCCACGGAAGAGCCAGTTCAGGTGTTACCATGAAGCTCTGGGTGCTTATCTGTAGTTAATGAAGCTACACATTATGTTTTATGTACGTGTATATACACATTATAACTTATTGGGCTGAATTCAGACACTGATAAGCTGAGGGAAGAGTTCATTAGCGAACACGTCCTCCCAGGAGCTCTCTGAGCACAGGGGAGAGGACATGTCGCTGAAAGGGGAAGGGGACCCTTCATATCCGGAGTCGCTGTAGGTGTCCGCAAGGCAGGCTTCCTTTTCCAGGCTGCTGAGGGCAGCGGAGGAGCTTCCAGAGAAAAAGTCATCCGCCTGACTGTGAGTGTCACAGGTGGGGATGACCACTTCCTCTGGCTCGTCTTTGATGCAGACGGTCTCCTCTTCGACCACCACCTCGGCAACGGGGAAGGAAGCCTCGTCGATCTTCTCATCCGTGTCGCTCTCCAAGTCGCTGCACTGCCCGCCGCTCACCTCCTCCACGGGCTTCGTGTAGATGTGGTCAAAGTGAATCAGTTCATTAAGGGTCTCCAGCTTAACTGATGAGGACCCCAGAGGTGCAGGTGTGGCGGCAGGTACTGGGTCCCCCCCTCCGACCAGCAGCACCTGCGGCTCCTGGCACTCCTGTTCACAAGACTTGAGGAACAGCTCTGGGTCAAGGATGTCCAGAATGCCCAGTAGCAAATCAGACTAGAGAGGGACGGGGCAGAAAAGGGGAAACAGGATTAGCCCAGTAACCTACGACCCGACTCTGGTGTTATGACAGAGCTTTCTTGTAAAGTCGCAGAGACTTACCTCATTGTCTGTAGTGTCAGGACCATCTGTATCCATTGAGAAGTCCTCAGATTTAGGGACTGCTGGGCCTGCACCTGCTGCGGAGGCACACATAGCCTGAGTGCTGCGGACTCAGAAGACCCGATCCCCAAACCTGCGTCGTTCCCGGTGGACAACAGAACCTGAACCTTTGACAAAAAAGGGGAAAAACAAGTTAATAAAGTTTCCCAATCCCTGCAATCCGACTCACCCCACTTCCCTTTTTTCTCAACATTGCACTCCTACCTTTTCTTTCGAGTCGAGGGTGTCCAACCCAAGTCTCTGTCTCAGTTCCTCATTTTCTGTCAGGAGGCCGCTCGATTTTTCCCGAAGCAGCCTGTTTTCAATGTGAAGTTTCTGATTCTGGAAAAAAAAGAGCAGATGTTAGTACGTGAAACTTGCAACCGTTTCTCGGGAAGTGAAGCATGAAGTGCACAAATGAAAACTAGAAATGAAACTGCACTGAGCTGCTTTGTATGTTGGATCGAAACACATTTCTTGTGGTGCATGATTGTTAGAAATGGATTGTATGCTTGCTGCGACATCAGATGGCATATTGGTGATGTGGGGGTAGAAATGATTGAATTCCTGCCTCGATAACCAAACAGAAAAATTACCTCCAGCTCCAGCTCTAGGACTTGTTGTTCCAGCTCTCCCATCTTGGCTTTTTTCCTGTCTCTGGCAGTCTGAGCTGCCACCCTGTTCTTCAGTTTCCTGGGGGAAAAAAACAAAAGTAGAGGAATTTTAACAACACACATAATTTCCGTGATGCTGACTCAGCCTTCCTCCGTGACAGGACTCGGGTTCAGAGTACTGCGCAATCACCGGCCATGTTGCTGCCACGCAGGCATACCAGGATATCAGTGTCCGGGCGGGTCCAGCCGCTGTCAGAGCACCGTGCTGGCTGTTTGACAAGCCGGTTCAAAGTACAGGGGAGATACGATAACGCTGGAGCCATTTAACTGCCTCCTGGGACGATTTTAAACCGCTTACATGGCTTCTGTATAACACCAGTGGATGCAGCATTCCGCTCTGATTTAAAGCAGATTACTATTGTGCTTACGGGATCAATAACTCTGGGCGTGTCTCTGCCGGGAACAATGGCCGTGTTTAGAAACAGCCCCCCACACATATTACACACATTAAACTAACCTTCGAAGCGCTTTCTCTTCCGGACTCAAGTGTGTGAGTCTTTGTCGTTTTCGCACCGGCGGCCCCGCGGACGAGTTGGAGTCCGAGTCCGACGACACCTGGCTGGCCGTTGACGGCAGAACGACCGAGATGGGCCGGCTGAAGGCCGTCTGTGAGCCGCTAGAGGAGCCGCTCTGCTTCCCGGATATCAGGAGCACTTTGTGGGCGCCCCCGGTGCCCGTTGCTGCTACCACCACCATGTTTGAATATCCCGTTGGTGCTGTGTGAGATCAGAAATGAGCCGGTATCCGTGTTATACTTGGTGGAAACCTTTCGGTCTCCGTGCTCGCCCGATGCCCGACTATCCTCAACTGCTTACCAAGAGGGGCTGCGACTCACAGCTTTTCTACTGTCGTGGTGACTTGTGATTGGCTCTCGGTGCCGATGACGCAATTGCTTTGCGGCCTCTGATTGGTCGCAATGCTGATGAAATTTTGCAACGAAAGTCGTTCACTGAGTTCCTTGTTAGTGTAACTTCCATCAAGACAGTTTCTGGTTCAAGTCAACAACTGTGTGTTTTTAGCTTCTTCATTTCTGGGGCTTGCATCAGATGTGAACCCAAAGCAGACTTGCTCTGTGCACCATAAACCTGTTGTACTTTCACTGTGGTGACCTGTGTGCACTATTTACAACTCTGCTGTTTGGTCTAACAGGTCAGAGGTTAGATATGTTAGAGTAGTTTATTGTGATCACTAGTTTTTCACTGGTCAGTTTTTAAATTTGTATTATATTTTGTTTCCATAACATGTCTTCTTCCTGATGCGTGGAAAGAAAACAATTAAAATACACGTTTAGGTGTTTATTTTGCTGCATTCTGTCTATTGTATTATAATATATGTCTTATAGGACAGCTTCTCTTAAATTATAGCTAGTTTTTTTTCTTTCTCATACTCCAAGCTGGCACTTTATATGTACGACACTTTGCTGTAAAGTTCGATTCACATTTATTCTAAAGGTTTTTACAGGAGTCTGTTCCTTTATCACTCACAGTCTGATTTGTACAACATTATATTGTGAAAATTAAATAATAATAATAATAATAATAATAATACATTTTATTTATAGAGCGCTTTTCACAAACTCAAAGACGCTTTACATGTTAAAAATAGAAACAAAACAAATAGAAACAAAGCAAATACAAGTATACAGAATAAGTCAAACTAAAGAAAACAGAACAAACAGTGGGAAAAGCAAAAAAGAAAAAGAAAATAAATTTTAAAAAATTAAAAAAAAATAAATCAATACATACATAGTTAATGTTGTGTGACAGTGGCAGTGACAGTATTTTCTGATTTATGGTATGATTTCAAAAATAAAATACAATTTTTTAAAAATCCAATATCCCCTCTATATGAAAAGCTTTGGCTTTAGTATGTCAACAAAACAAACAAACAAAAAGTTTCTCTTTCTAAAAATTGATGCATTTTAATGATATATAATATTTGATTTGTCCATTTAAACATACATTTTGGAAGATGTATAATACAAAAAAACAAAACAACAACATTACCTTGGTGCAATTAATAAACCAAGCAAGTCTCTTGGTTATTCTATTTATTTGCCTATTCAGTGCCTCCTCTTCAGGACATAAATGCAGATGAAGATATTCTCACTTTTCTTTAACCTCCTTTCACTTTGCTCAGATTTACCGTCAGTTGGCTCCCAGCTCTTTGTCTTGTTTCCTGTTTCCTGGTTCTTTGAAGGAATCCAATCAAACAAATACAACAAGTTTCACCACTGTGCTCTTCTCTGACATGTTCGTTTTCTTTTCCCGTAAGGAACTGCTGGAGCGATGGAGTGATGGTGGTTCGTCTTGTCTGTTGGCTGATTCCTGTCAAAGGAGATTTTCATTTCATTTTTGGATGAGAATTGAAATTTTAATTGTCTTATAATGGGCATGAGATGGTTTGTAGAATTTAAAAAGTATTCCTACTTTTAATCAAAGCAACAGGAGTTATTTTTCCTGTAACTTTATGATAGCACGTTTTCGGAGTGGCAGTCTTTGGGATTTTTATGTTAGGAGGATTCATTTATGCATATATAAGTTTTAACATTAGGATTAAATAGCAAATTATGAGCTCTAATGACAGTAAAAAAGGGGAATCTGCTCAACTTTTAATACATGGAAATTATTTATTTTTTCGTCAATTTCCAGGTAAAGTCAGCCTTCAAATGCTTAAAATGAAATTATGCAGGTTTGCTTGAGCCGTAGAAGTAAACCATACCTCAGTTGGGTTTTTTTTAAAAACTGCATAACAAAACAGCCGGATGTGGTGATAGTACAAAAGACAACTCAGCAACCACACTGTTGCCTGCTTTGAACATAACAAGAGGTGAATTGCTCAACTCACCACATGTATTGACTAGAAAGTCTGCAGTGAAAGATATGAACCGATACTTTACGACATTGTCAGTTTACAACGTTGTAATGTGACTGTATACAACAGGTCTGTGTGCAGCAATCCACGCAACTGCACTAAAACTTCTCAGCCGGCTGCGAGCTTTACGTCAACAGACGGTCGTACATCGCTTCAGATGACGGCGCCGCGCTAAAGCAAACAGCTGGAAACGGTGGGGAAGAAACACATCAAGCAAGTTCACGAGTACACTCTGGAGCTCCTGTTTGTTCTCAAACAGGAATTCACATTTTTTGCTGTATCTGGCCGCCATTATTGTTTACAGCTTGTAGCCCTTTGCCCCGGCAGTCTGTCACCTCAGCAGCAGTAACTGCAGCAGCGAGAGCAAACAGTGAAGCTTTACCAGCACTGCAGAGTCAACATCCCAGAGAGTGAGAGTTTATGATGTATAGTATTGAAGAGAGAAAACAGGATGTCCTCTATTTCAACCAATATGCATAGTAGAGTAAACGGGGAAATGTGTGTAGTTTTGCACTTCCTTTTTTGAAGTTTCTTTATGTCAGGAAAGCGAATAGGCATCGATAGACAATATTATACACTAAGCTTTTGTCCTACGATGAATCACAGTTGGTTATTTCTGACATGGAAAGTTAGCTGGGGATGTCCCATGGGGGGAAAGATAAATATCACATTTGCCGTCAGTGAAGTGACCTGCGATATTTATGGAGCTGTCAGGTTACGTAGAACCCACAGTGGGGACGAAGGTGTAACAACTCCAGAGAATTCAGAAAATGTCCGTCTTGCATTGTGTGTCAGTCTTTCTACATTCTCTTCAGTGCACATAGCCGGCGGGTATCTGTCATCAATCGGACTGTGAGAAAAAAAGTGCAGGCTGTCAGTTAACAGTCAAATTACCGTTGTAATTTTGCTGCTGTGTGGTTTAAATGCAAATCATGTCTTGGGTCTGTTTCCCCGTGTCTCCTAGTCGCCTGGCACGGTGGCTTCATGCCATTGTTTTAGCTTATAGAACAGAGTGTTGTAAGTGCTTAATGAAAATCCTCTTAATACATGATTTGCTTACATGGGTTTAACGACACAATGTGAGCCCAAACAGTTACGGCACAGCGAATACAGTAGGAGATTAAAGTACTCTTAAGATGTGACGGTCTTTGTTAACTAAGTGGTTCAAAAGAATGCAAAGTGCATTTGGAGAATACTGGAGCTGGATCTTAAAGTTCACACGCAGTGAATAAGTTGTCTTGAAGGA
>NW_007577905.1:566612-568984 GCF_000690725.1 Stegastes partitus
AAGTCAAAATGCTGAAATACTTGTTTTTAGGTAAATTATTCCCTAAATTCTTTCTCTCTGATTTCTCTGTGATGTTGAATTATTTACTCCTGTTCAGAGCTGTGGGGATGTACAGATATTTTTGAAGGGTGTAAGGTTTAAAAAAGACCTGCTTCAGTGAAAATGAAGTTTTTTTTGGACTTGTTAAAATCCCTGTATGCTCTTTTCATATGCTATCATGAGCTAAATAAATACTCAATGCCACAGCTGAGCATTTCCACCCTAAAACTGCAGTGATGACAGTCTCAAAAAGATTCAGACTTTCAGGGTTTCATATGTGATAAAGCTAAAAAAAAAAACACACATCCTGTCAATGTGAAGGGTGGGACCTTCTGTATCGTTGTTCTTTTTCAGAATCGGCATCCGCTTTTGACTGAATTGCTGCGATATTTTAACTTTCCATCAGTAGTTTTCCTGTGAACAAGCAGAGTGAGCTGGTGTGCTCGAGCTGCAGACGTTGTGGCAGACTTTGAAAAGCTTTTACTAAGCCATCATTAGTTAGAAAGGGATTATTTTAATGGGAGAAAATCTGCCAAATATGTAACTTTGATATGCAGAGAAGAGATTTGAGGTTTTAATCAATGACCAGAGAGGAACTTTAAGCCTTATTAATCAGCCAGATGAAAGACCTTCTTTGCATCTGGCTTCAAAGTGAACACCACCTGGTTCATTGTTGTTAAGAGTAACGAAGGTAAAATGAGTTCTGCTTTAAGCTTCAACCCACCGTCATCAGAGGCAGCAGACCAGAGTTTTATTTAAAGGTAGATCATGCATATTAAACACTGACATTATATGAGAATAAGAAGGCAGCACAGCACTGTCAAAGCGAGACGAAGTGACCTTTGAAAGGAAACAAACTGCGATCTTCCTTTAACAAACAAAAATTCATGAGGAAATAAAACGCACCCTGTCTCAGTTCTGCTGCCAAGGCCTTTAGCTTGAGTTATACTCCTGCCTTGAATCTACACAAGGAACACTGTTGTGAGCATTTATACTTGTGGTACAGGTGTTTGCAAAAAAATAAAAAATGCTAGTTAGCGGTGGGGTTCCAGTGCAACAGTGCTGACATTCCTGATGTATTTTAAAAAATGAAGGCTGAAACAGAGCAGATTGTGTTGGCATCAAAGCTAAAAATAGCTACTTTTACTGAAATTACTTCAACGCAGAAAAGAGAAGAAGACGTTGGAACCATGACTCTAACTGTGGACTGACAGAGTTATAAAAACAGGAAAACAGCTTATGTCTGTGCTAACGAAACGCTGCCTCTTGCACAAGTGGTAATCTTCAGTCAGACTCTGAGGGGGATGCAGGTTTATGAGAGTTGTTAGAAGGTTCACCAACTGGAACACTGAAATGTACTGTTGTGATAATGACAGGCTTATCTTGGGATTCATGCAGAGACGCTTGAATACAAATAATTGCACCATATAAACCTGGAGGCTTTTGGACATGTAGAATAACATAGAACATTATTAGCTGTCAGATCCTCGTTACCAAGAAGAAGCTTTTCTGCTGCTGTGAGATGCACCAGATGTTCATTAAAGTCAAAGGAAGTAGAGCCAGCTGCACTTCCTGCAAAATACTGGATTACATTTATGAACCTTGAAGAACATTATTGCTTCAGACATTAATCCAACACGCTGCAGATCTGTCTGAGTCGCTTTAATAGTTGTATCTCGATATATTTTGTAATACACATCCGTGGGTGGTGTGGCGCTACCCGGACACAAGCTGAGACTTGATCTATCCTGATTGGGTCAAATGGGTGAGATGCTGAAAAACCCGAAACACCTCCAGGAAACTTCACTGATGAGGTGTCCAGATGTGGCAAGATGATGCAGCCATGTGTTGTGATTAAGGGGGGGATGCCACATTCTTGAGTTTTTCCTCACCCTCCTGTTATCTTTGGTTAAACACGTGATTGACATCATTTTTTTTAAAGTTTTATTTACAGGGATATTTACTCATAAACTTGGATAACTTTAAATTGTGATAATTTCCTGGAGGTTTAAATTGCTGGGGTCAAACTGAACCCAAGGATGAAAGATGTCAGTAAATTTGAAGGTAATAGGAGGGTTAAGAAACCTAAATACATAGAAAATAAAGATCAAAAAACAACATCTAGCGACAGGGTTTGTAAAATATTCAACATATTTTCTGCTATATTTTGGTCGGGACAGATTGGTACGTACTAAGTGTTGGTTACACCGGAGCTCTCGCGTTAGCATTATGAGAAAGTCATTTAATTACAGCCTGTTACATCCTTCATTTTGCTTCACTTAAGCACTGACGATGAGTGAATTCAGCATTTTACTACGAAGACGACCAGTCAC
>NW_007577905.1:569736-578933 GCF_000690725.1 Stegastes partitus
GGGTTGGCTTCATTTTTCAGGGCCGGTTGCTACGTCCATCTTTTATACAGTCTATGGTCAAGACACTGTACAGTCGATCCATGTTTCAGCATTTGCTAGCACCCCCTCAATTATTGTTGCCAACATCTGTTTAGCACAGATGACACAGGGATAGTTAAGGACTTAAAACCCGTCATCTGGTGTTAACAACAGGTTTCCATTTCAGTGTTCGTTTACTCATATAAAATAACACGTATTGTTGGAGTGAGAACTAAAACTGTATATATGAAACAAAGTGATATTACAGATCTGGATTTGTGTCTGATTTTCCTAGTTTTCACATCACTCACCCGCCTGTTTGATCCATATTGAAATAAGCAGAATTAGTTGAAACCGCTTTACTGTAAGTGTGGAGAAATAACATGAGACTAAGTGGCTAACATCACTGGCAGCCTAAAATCATTGGTTACGCAACCTGGATTCAGATAATCTTCCTTGGAGGCTCTGAGAAAGACTATGCGCACAGCTAAACCTATGTATGGTCTGCCTCAACCAGTACTTAAACACACACACACAAGTGCAAACAGAGCTACACTCACTAATGTAGAAGGGGGGACCTTCCCTGGAGCTCAGAGCTGGAGTCTGTGATTAAGGTGGGTGGATCCTCAAAGCCACAGTTTGAAATGGACGAATCCCAAAAGCATCAAAAACAGCATCTCAGGGCGTAGAAAATGCAGTTATTTCTTCCAGATGGGGACGTAACGGTGATGTAAGATACGACCGGGCCTTGCAGCCTGCGGTGTTCAAACTGTTGTGCTGAATGAGGGCGTGCTTACTCCAGTACACTGTGATGGTGTGTCATTTGTCTGGGACTTTTACGTTTGTCTCAGTGATCTTTTCGTAATCAAATCTCTTGTGGAAGAGAAATCTCATTGCCACAAGTCTGGTTTAAATTAATAGTATTGAATTAAACCATATAAGTTGAAACTGAGGCAAAAATGTTCTTCCCTTTACATCCTACACATACTTATTTGATCATTTTTGCAACTTTCTGGCTGGTAGTGAAAGCAGGAATTAATGGGTGTACATTTTGTGTAATAATTTGCATAATAATAATACTAAGAAGAAGAGGAATGACCTAAATAAAACATGGCTGATGGATTGTATTACATATTTTTCTCTTCTTGCTGCTAAAAATAAGCAGCCACTTATCTACAATTGAATATTCCTACATTAGAATACTTTATGTTTTTCTGTCTGTAAATTATTTAATAACAATGACAGCACGTCTCTTCAGCTGAACAGAAACCCTGTGATTAGTTATTGTTTCAAAAGAATTTTAGCTTTTCCTTGGATAGTCTGACGATCTCCATCGCTGTATCTTAAGCCGAGCTGAATACATTTTCATATTAGCATGAAGTCATGACTATTTGCAGCTTCACTTGTTGTCAGTAACATCAGTTTTGTCCCACACACTGCACACTACAGCACTCCCTCTTAATTATAATCTTAATTAAAAAACATTATCGTAGATTACAGCATGTTTCAGCTCCAGCACTCGTGATTTAATTAGCAAAATACTCGTGCCTGTTTAATTAGAGGCTGCTATCAACGTAGCATGGTAAGTTTGTTTGCTTTTTTTTTTTTTTTTCCGAGGAAAGGCCTGGTCTCTACAGTGAGGGCATGGCATGCAGGGTAAACAGTAACGCCCGTGTGTGCTCATCGGGGCGGTCGCTGGTGTAAACGACGGTGTTATGGTGCAAAGCCGGGGTGGACAATAGGGGTGAGTGGGGTCACACCCTGGGACAGCAGCCAGCTGCAGGGGGCGGTGGGTCGGTTGTTTGCATATACCTCCTTCCAATTGCACTTCTCGCTCCCTTCCCACAATGCACTGCGGTGTTTGTCCGGCCTGGAGGCTTCCCACACCCTCCGCCTCTTGTCTCCTGTTTCTCTGTGTGTGTTTTTTTCCTGACTGCTGCTCATAAATGTTAAAAAATGCATTTGTTTTTCTCTCCTTCCATCGTGTTACATCAACTCCTGTGTGATCGTTTCCACTTTGTGCAGACGTGAACGCCTCTGCAAGCCTGCAAAACTCACAACTCATTCAGCTCTTTACTACATCTGGTAGTTTTGGTTTTATATCTGAGTGCATGTGTGCCAGCCAGACTACAGATAGGGAGTCCACCACTTTGCATGCATGAGTAAAAAAAGATGACTACTAGTTGTCAGTAGCTCAGACGTGCCCTTGCTTTTGGATCAAAGGGATCTTCTTTGTTTGTGATGCAGCACAAAGTTCCTGGCATTTCTGCCATTAATTGGGAGACATTTTGGGAAAGCCAAATGCATCCTCTGTAAATGTTCCTAAATTCAACCGGTGCAACAATGCTTGTTGTCCTTCGCCTCTATAATTGTCTTAGAGTCTCTGCAAGCACTTTGTCTGCCCAGATAAGCGCTGCTTTGTTCGTACAGAGAGCTGACAGAGCGCTCTTTTTGTATGATGAGCCACATTTGCTCTGCTCTCACTGTACTGGCAGACTAACAACACCAACACTATCTGCCAGCAACAAC
The DNA here is from genome assembly GCF_000690725.1 of Stegastes partitus. Classification (NCBI taxonomy): domain Eukaryota; kingdom Metazoa; phylum Chordata; class Actinopteri; family Pomacentridae; genus Stegastes; species Stegastes partitus. The sequence continues at coordinate 572,284 of NW_007577905.1, forward strand.
ACCGTAATGTTCAGATACAGAAGACTGTGCAGGAGCCTCGTGGTAACTTGTTGATGCGACTGTGCGTCCCCAATATTTGTGGTTAAAGTGTTGCAGGGCTGTCGGCTGTCATCATGTGTACGAACAAAATGAAACTGCTCTGAAGCTGTTGTGTGATGTGGTTTGACATTTTATCTGCATGTGTGTATTTGAAACTACATAAGAGAGAGAAGGTGATACACAGGCCTTTACACAGCGAATAAGTCTCACTGGATTTGAAAAGTTCAGGGATTTGTCTCACCAAAGATGCAAAATGATAGAAAAAAAGATCACACATCAACAAAATTTAAGGAACTCTTGATATTTGTGCATTTAACACCAGCACGCATGACTTGATCTGTACTTGGACTGATCGGCTCCTCGATGATGCAACATTCATCTGATGCAACACAGAGGCAAGAAGGAAGCTGTCCGGCCCTGAAAATGTTGATAACTGCCTTGATCTTCTATCTTTGTGTCATAATCTGCATCTTTCATCATGACTGTCTCTTCCTCTTCCTCAGGCCAGAGTCAGACTCAGATATGTACGGCACACAAATCCTACAAGAGGAAGGCTCAGTGTGGACCTTTACCTGACTTGTCCCACTAGTGAGCCTGTGTGGCTCAAGTCTGCCGACACACAACTTATGTCTTCTGCTGCCCTCTGGTGTGTGTTACAGCACAATGCGGCACTTTTGGAGTTAAGCAGTGTTTGGGTTTTTTTCAGAAGAAGCAATAGTGTCTCTCTTTTGTGATTTTATAAGTTTTGTCAAGTGTTTTCATAAAGCAGCTTCTCATACTTTTAAGCTGGTTGGTGAGAAATCTTTATGACTGAGCACTGCAGACTATCGCCTCTGCATCCAACAAGCTGAGCTGCTCGTATCTCAGATCTGCATGCATTATTTAGAGCCTCATGATTAAGCAGGCAAAATTAGGATGGCTACAGACATATCGGCATATAGTTGTGAACAAAAGGTTACGTACACGTGTAAAGGCCATATGTGTATCATCGTAGTCTTGACTTTTCAGTGACTCTTATTTTGTTTGATGGACTCACTGAAACACATCTGTGTCACAAAGAAAAATTAAATCACACATTTCAGTTGCTTCATAAATTTATCAGAGGTCCTAGTATGTTAAAATCTGCTCATACAAAAAAGTACATACAGCAACTTGAATTGTCGGTGTAGGTGATTAGAATGTTCTTCAAATTTTCGAGGGATTTCCATCGACTACAGCTGCTGACTCCTCTGAGTCAATTCAAATAGGGTTATACACTCATTAGCCATAAATGCTCCATCGGGAAAGTCTGAAGATCTGAAAAAGCTAATCATTGACTGGAACAAATCAGGAAAGTCATCTGGAGCCATTTCAAAGCAGCTACAGATCCCAAAATCATCCGTGCAAACAATTGTTTGTTAGTATAAGGTGCCTGGTAGAAATGTGTCACTGCTGTTTTCAGGAAGAGAACAAAAACCATCACCTGCAGTTGTTCATGATGGTCAAGAGCCAACCAAGAATGACCAAAAAGCAGGTCTACAATGAATTAGAAGCTGCTAGAACACAGGCGTCAATGTCCACAGCGTTTCACATCAACATGAGCTGAAAGGCCGCCTGCAAGAGGAAAGCCCTTCATTTAGAAACAGAATCGTCGTGTTAAACTGAAGCTTGCTGCTGATCACATGGACAAAGAAAAGGCCTTCTGGAGGAAAGTTCTGTGGTCAGACGAAACAAAAATGTTTGTTTTTGGTCACAACGAGCAGAAATATGTTTGTGTAGGCACCTGGACAAATATTCCATTGTAGAAAGTTTAAAGTCTTTGGAAACTCAAGACTGCCGTGATACACATATTTATAACTGTATATTCTATCTGATGTGAAAGCTTATTTTTAAAGAACATAATGCAGAAAAAAGAAGGCTGAAGCAAGTTAAATGTGGTGTAATCACATAGTTTGTCCAGCAGAGTGCTCTCTGACTGTATTGTTGTAAAACGCTGTCAGCAGCACATGCAGCAGGCAGAGTGTGCATCACAGCTGTGCATCAGTGGTGTGGAGCCAAGTGGTGACTGCTCAGCAAGCTGCTAACTAGGTGGTTAAATATATCACTGACAAGTTAATGAACAATGACCCTGTCGTTTTCTGGTTTCACTATAACTCTAATGCAACCAGAAAAGGGAACTAATCAACCTCGAAATAAACAAGACAAAACCCAAAACGTTTGCCCAGAAAGGAACCACGATTTTATCCAAGAACACAAACCCTAACCAACTGAAAAACCAGAAACTAAAACCCGCTTGGACAGAACAAGAAGACAGATTAGGATGACGCAGCCAGAAAAGGGAACTAATCAACCACAGAATAAACAAGACAAAACCCAAAACGTTTGCACAGAAAGGAACCATAACTTCACCCAAAAACACAAACCCTAACAAATGGAACAAACAGAAACTAAACCCCGTTCAGGCAGAACATTATGACACCAGCCAGGACAACGTGATAACAATCAATTAATCAAACTACTGTGGAAAACAAAGACCAAAACCAGACAAACCCTGAAGGTGGAAGCCCAGTTTTTTGAGACAGATTTCCATAAAACCCAACTCTACACCCAAACCCCTAACCCTTGGACCAGAGAGTCTTACCAAGACAGCGACGGCCTCTCGCTTGGACATCCTCTCTTGTACTTTTGTACTCCAGCCGAGACCAGGGAATGCAACCAGGGAAACAATGGCCTCTTGCCTTACAAGTCACCAATTCCAAAACCTAACCCTAACCAAAAAAAAACACGTCAGAAATCTATCACCCAAGTGGTTTACAAGATGACACTAACCTACAACAAGGTGAACAGAGAGCAATGTGACGGCCAGTGCTTCGCCTTTGCTTCCTACCCCAAACTGCTTTGTCGTCGGACACGGCAGGGGAAGCTATCGAGACAAATCTGAAAAATCTAACATAAGCCCTGACCCTGATGCATGTCGCTCATGCTTTAGTGACCTCCGTTTGCTTTGCTAGAATTTGTCATTAAGGTCAGTGGGGTAGCAGATTGAAAGATTAGCATCACAGGTATTTTGAGTGCTCATTTCACACTATGTTGTCAACTAGTTGGTGAAATGCTGGAAAAAACTAACCGATAATCTCGTCTTTTTCTGTCCTGTGACATTCATCATGTCGCCCATACTCTGTTTGCTACATGAGCTCACTAACAAATTATGTAGCTTGAGGTGAAAAGCAATGCATCAACATCTGAACCAGTTCTCCCTCTACATTACAACTTTAATAGGAGTCTAAATTACGCTAACATTCGATATACCCTCCAAACCTAGCGATTCCAGTTCCTACATTTACAAAAGCTAGCATATAAAAGTCTGGTTTTCTGCTATGGAAAAAACTTTCCCTGTTTATTGACTGGACAGTAGTGAACCAGTTAATATTTTTGACTGGTATAAATTAACAGTCATATTTTGCTAAAGATGACTGGCAAAAAGAAAACAAACCAACAAAACAAAACACACAACTACTACTTATAATTATCACAATGTTCTCAGTCGTTTTGTATGAGGTTTATTGTTAAGATGTAAAATATCCTGCCTTCCTTTCATTTCATTTTATTTATTTATTTATTCATCCATGTTTTTAGTGTTGTTGTTTTTTACAAACCCATTGTATTGTACATTACCACAAAAAAAACACGGCAGAATACGAGCACGAGGAAGACAAGTCTTATAGAACGTGCCCCTATAACAAAGAAGACATAAACGAAACATAGATGGCCGTCAGTCAGTATTAACAGAACACAAATCCCCTCCTCTACACATATATATATCTTTGTCTTAAGTAATTGACCACCTCATTTTTCTTGGATTATCGCAAAAAATCTGTACAAAATCTGAGGATATATTGATATTGGAATAATTTAGCTCCTTAAAATCAGCAGCCCATAAAGTACAGTGTTGTCCAGGCACTGGTATCACTGCATTTTGACAGTGGAGCCTAATGTTCATTTACTAATATTGCAGATAATCCTGTTGTACTTTCCCTTGAGCTGCTACCTGGGGATGATTGTCTCCAATATGCAGTGCGGCTTCCTTTTACAGACACATTACTGAGATGGAGAGACGATTCAGTGGAGATCTCTTCGGCCGTCGCACATATTTATTCATCAGAAGTAAGAGACTCACATTGTTTGACCCGTCACATCTCAAGCAGTAAATTCACACAAACCCCTGATGGCTGGAAACCCAGCTGACCAGGCTGTCTGAAAACACACCCTCAGTAGCTTCAGCAATACATTATACAGCGATGAGAGGCTTCTGATGCAGCTGGAATTTATGGCCTGGAACTACCAGCTTCAGCACTTCTGGAAATACATATTTCAGATCAAAGTGCTGGTAAGTTTGTTCTCTTGACACAGATAATACGACAACAGTTCAGAGACTAACATATATTAACAAACGTGAAAATGAATTTACATCAAGAGTTGTGACTTCAGTCTGAGGTGAACTGAATTTACATAAATCTAAGTTTCTGTTTCTGAAAAGTTCAAAGCAGCAGTGCCAGCGTTCCTCCTTGTACACTCTCAGAGACGACGTGACCATGAACTGTGCAAGAAAAAAAAAGATCATTGACTGACTCAGTGAGCCAACTGGTTGGCACAAACTCTCCCTTCTTTCCTGGAAATGTTCTTTTCATGCTGTAATAGGACAACTGTTGCCCACATGAAAAGTCTTCCTTATGTACACATGACGTTTTGGTGGACTTGGACGAGGAAAGAAAATACTTAGATTGAAATCTTCAAGTATTGCTGCATAGAGAAAAAAAAAAACTTTCATAGTTTAGCAACTGAAATTGTGACTTGTGAGCCTCTCAAGCGTCTCCACTGAAAAACTGCTTTGATTTGGAGAAAAATAAAATCTCACGTTCGTATGTTTTTTTAAGGCTTTAACCTCATCCAGCCTGGATGTCCCGTTACCAGAACCAGACTTATCCTGTTATAAAAACTCAGCCATTTTTGATGATTGCCGAGCATACGACGTTCAATCAGGAGACCGCTGGTGCTGGTGCGATTAAAATAGATGCAGTATTGTTGAAAATTTGGTAGAATTGCAGAAGATTCGGTAACGTCAGTGTCATTGTTATAATTATTTGCTCTTTAATTGCCAGTTTTAGTTTTGACTAACTAACATTTTTGGGTGGTGCAGTTGGTAGCACCGTTGCCTCGCAGCAAGAAGGTCGCCGGTTCGCGTCCCAGTGGGGGCACCAGAATCTTTCTGCGTGGAGTCTCCATGTTCTCCCCGTGCAGCGTGGGTTCTCTCCGGGTTCTCCGGCTTCCTCCCACACAGTCCAAAAACATGTTGAGGTTAATTGGTGATTCTAAATTGTCCGTAGGTGTGAATGTGAGTGTGCTTGGTTGTCTGTCTCTAAGTGTAGCCCTGTGATAGACTGGTTACCTGTCCAGGTGAACCTGCCTTCACCCTGAGTCAGCTGGGATAGACTCCAGACCCCCATGACCCTAATGAGGATTAAGCGGTGCATAGATAATGGAGATAATGGATAAATAACATTTGCTGAGGTTTTTTGAATGCAACTCTAACGTGGTGGTAAGAAGAATTACTATATTCACAAGTGTCTCTCTGTGTAGAAGCTGAGGTTGTTCATTGGGCCTAAATTTGGGGAGGTTGAAATTACAAAAAAAAAAAAAAGCCCTATAGAGGTTAAGGGCTTAAAATGTCTCATAAATACTGACTAAAATCTTTCCAGTTGTTTACGTGTTTTTGTTAATTTGACTATAAAACTTACCGTTGTTCAAGAAGTTCTTAAGAAGCTCTGTCTGCAGAGGAAGATCATGGAATAAGATAGAAAGCTCCAGAACAGCTCCAGAACTGTGGGCAGATTATTTTGTCGGTTGCTGTTTCCGAGGTCAAGGGTTGAATTTTCAAAAACGCTCTTAAACTAAAACTCAAGACTTCATAGGTTTATCCTACATGAAAGCTAAAAAATCTGGTGAAGTTGTGACGATTTCAAAACTGTGATACAACAACTAAGTGACTCACTGCTTCATATAAAGATCTGATTCTCAGGGAAAATTGAATTTATGTCTACCGGCTACTAGTTTGAACTGAAGCTCCTTTGATGTCTCCTTCAGTGGGATCGTACGCTGGTGTGTGTGTGTGTGTGTGTGTGTGTGTGTGTGTGTGTGTGTGTGTCCTGTGCGCACCAAATTACCACAAAATCGGCAGAAAACAAAATAAGTCTCACAGACTTCAAAGAGACCCAGGAGGGAAGATGATCTGTTTCCAGTCATGGTGAACCACATTTCTCTCCCCGACCGGTTCTCCAGTCATTCTTCACTCCGACCGCCATCCTTACATCTCCCCTGCCACCCGACCGCTGGGTGGCACATGTGGCAAAGTGTTGCACCATGTCAGCATGTCCTCTCACGCAAGATCCCTTCTTTGAGACCGGCGTGAGTGATGCGCAGAATGGCTTTTCATTTGGGGATTTAGATGTTTGGGATGTGGCTCTCTGACGTGTCTGTGTCTGAAGCAGGGAATTCGCTGAACCAGAGGGAGTGATGAGGAGCTAGTGAGGAGGAAGAGTGAGGAGAGGTGGACAGAGAAGATGGATGGAGGTGAG
>NW_007577905.1:579509-590404 GCF_000690725.1 Stegastes partitus
CTTATATCACTGTCCACGAAAACTCAAATGTTTAAAGCAATCAAAGAAAAATGGAGAGGACAGCTTCAACTGTGCTGTTGCTCCTGGACAACATGTCTTCTGTCCACACAACCCAGGAAGCTTTGAACTGCTGCTCCACCCGACCTGCACCGTCTGTCTTCTATCTGCTTCCCGAACTGGAGAGTTGCCGTTTTCAGAATGATGAAGTCGTGCATTCTTTTGAGGACAATCAGGACCTAGCCGTCCTCCATGAAGGGAACGTGAAACTTAAACACTGGTGGACAAAGTACATCAACGTTAAAGGAGATTATCTTGACAAATAGTGCAAGAATAATCTTAAAGTACCCTCTTATGTGTACACATTCAGCCATTTAGCTTAGCATAGCTTATCATGGAGAAAACAGCTCACCTGGCACTACACTACTCTGGCTGTGATTCTGGAGAAAGATATTTATTTAGCTAGTTAGCATATTTAAATAGTTAGCAGATTTACCACCTATCTCGCTCCTACTGCCTCCTTTGCACCAGAACAAAAGTGCATGAGCTCAAACGTGCACAGGAAAACGTTGGAATAACGTTGTGTAGACTGGTTCAAGCCATTTTGTTTGTTGTCCATTTACAGAAGCAGAGCTGGTGCAAACGCCAGATTTGTTTTCAGTGAACAGTCAACGAGTGGAATGTGAGGAGATATTCACTGAATCGGATTAAGGTTTGTGCTTTCCTCAAGAGTCCACAAGGGTCGGCATGAATTCATCTTTGCTGCTTTGCTTTTCTGCACATGCAAAACAAATACCTTTAATGAAGAGAGGCAGTGCAAGAAGACTTTCTGACACCTGTACCTTTATAATTCATCATTGAAAGAGTTGTATATGAAGTGGTTGCTGACGTACACCCTTTCCTCCGATGGTACCCAAAGTGAGAGGTTCTAAACTCTCCAGGTATCCTCAGGAACAGCCCCATGACAACCTGCAAGCTGCTGCTATATCTGGTAAAAAGTGAAAAGTCACAGCCATTCAGAACCATCCAATGGAACCCTGTGTGTGTTTTTCTGTGCTGGATATGAGGAGCAATGTGATGCGTAGCTCCTGCAGCATAAATAGAAATACATCTGCATCCTCTGTCCGCTTTCAAAGTCCACATCGGTCTGCACACAACTACCCTCAGCCCTGTTGACTTTAACTCATTACAGCCAAGTGTAAGAAGCATAAGTTGTGCTTTAACGTGCTGGACTATGTTCTGCAAAGCTAAGCTAACCTCATAGCTTCTTCAACTATATTTTTAACTCACAGATATGAGTTGCTTATCAATCTTTTTAATCTAATTCCAGACGTTTTTCCCAAAACTTCATTCATTCAAAAATGTCAAAAGGTAAATGAACCAAACTTGTGGTGCAGCAGTCGTACTTGCCAGCGACCACAGAAACATGGTGATTAAAAAAAAATAGATATTTAGATAAAAGTCTCACACAGTTCAGTTTAACAGTTGATATTTCTAAAGTGGAGAAAACAGATTCACACACACATGTACACACACATAGACACAAACACACACTCTCCTGAGGGGTCTTCATCTATCTCCTGTTTCCAGTCTTATTTTCTCATCCACTTTCCCTCCATGTCGCCACCAGGCAAGCCCGACTCGCTCTTTAACTCTTTGATCATTGATGAGGACATCAGCCATTTTTTTTTCTCCCCCTCTCTCTCTCTCTCTCTCTCTCTCTCTCTTTGATATATTGTGTTTCCATTTTTTTTCTTTTTGCAGAATAAAGACGATCTAAACGTTGCTTGTACTGCTCACCGTGCTGTTAGTAGAACAGAAATGTTGGGCTCTGGTCAAACAACCACACTCTGCTCTCTTTTATCTTGCTGCTGTGTGTTTGTCTACGTGTGTGAGAGTACAGATTCCATCCATGCAGCCCTTTGAGAACATGTTCACGCCTGTGCGGGTGTATCAACATCATATCCCCCCGATCCTCCTCACGTCTCAGGAAAGATTATGAGCGCTGGAGCTGACTGAAATGACTTTGAATTCTCCAAAGCCCCTAACCCCTGGGAACATACCTGTTCTTGCAAGCCTCGAATGTACAGGTGCCTCATTTCAAAAGGCTACAGCCCTCCTCTCTGTTTCTCCCTCGCTCCTTTTCCTCTCTCATTTTCTCCCCCTCCTCCTCCTCATGGCTGCAACTTTACCCCTCGACTGAACTGGAGGCCTTTTGAAATACCTCCGCTGGTCTAGTCTGCACTTCAAAGTCGACTTTCACCCTCCAGCCAGATCCGAGGGGGCGTTCCGACCAGGAAAGGGCCCGGCCCCTGAATAGTTAGGACTTCAAAGTCTGTAGCATTTAGTTATGAGCTGTTTGAAACTTGGAGAGCAGCCTTTAAAAAAAAAAGAAGAAGAAGAAGAAGAAGGTGATTGATGGTATCGTTTGTCCACTGTGAAGCTGATATTGTAATTATAATTGTCTGACCAACACTTCAATCACACAAAATGCATCTCAAAACTGTTCATATAGTCTCTAAAGTATCCCGAGTTATTTGTATTTACCGACTTGTTTTTTGTGTGTGGTTATTCTGTGTGCCTTCTCTTTATCTTTTTTGTTTTTACTCCTCTCTTTGTAATACACATTCCAAAGTTTACTTCATAGTGTGGCTTAAATTCAGATTTGAGATCAATTTTTGCATCTATAAAATGCAGCATTGTGTTATAGCGTGATTGTTTGTTCCATCGTCAACAATATAGTGGATGCATTTACACTCTCAGCCAATCAAATGACAGATGCAGCATCTAAAAAACATCTAAAATACCGTAATTTATGCACAAGGATGTCATTGTTTGGGCACTTTTACCAACAAATCTCTGCAGGACATCATGTAAAAAGTGGGTAAGGTAAATAAAAAATAAAAAACTTAGCTTGTCATGCAAACAAAAGGTATAATTTAGCCTTTTCAAAAAGTGTAAATATATATTTCTATGCTGCTCTGTGCTCCTACCGCCTGATCCAACATCATACATTACCTTTGGGGGAAAAAAACGATCCATTGAAGTACATCTGAAGTAAACAGTTTAAAAACATCTTGCAAGCTTGGTAATGGACTAAAACCCATTTTTAGTTTCTTCTCACCTTACAATGTGCTCTTTTTAAGGAAATGTCGTCGTCTTTGTGCTGCTATCAGCCGATCCTGCAGAAAACTTATTGGACTGAGTTCCATCTTTTACACGAGTGTAGATATTAGTGCTTTATTAAATCGTGAATTTCTTCTCACTACAACTCAAGAGTTATTTCAAGAACATTGCCAGAGTGCAAGTCTTTCTCTTTTTAACCCAATACAGAGGCGCACACTTTTACTAGCTGCAGGACGGACTAATGCTCTGCTATCTGATCTCCCTGAGAAACACATGTCTCTGCTGCAACTGCTTCAAAACTCAGCTGCACATCCGTCGTTTGCAATAAGAGGAAAACTCCGATTTCAAAATCTCTGCACTGGCTACCTGTCTGCTTTGGTTTATAAAGCCTTCAGCGGTCTCGGTCCGATGATTTGTTTTTATCCCATGAACCCTCCAGTAGCCTCAGGTCTTCTGCTAGTGACCTTTAATTAGACCAAAAGTGAGAACAGAAAGCCTCAGTGAGGCGTCCTCTCATTATTTTGGTCCGTGTTTTTGAAAAACCTTTTGGACGACCTGAGGGCAGCAGACAACATGAATATTTTTAAAACCCAACACCTACCATTTTAGTCTGACTTTTAATTGATTTATTTACATATTTATACATTTTAGTCTGTTGTATTTGTCTTCATTCTCCCTTTATTGCTTCATCCTGCTTTAGGTGTTTCCACATTACGTTTATTTATTCATGACAGTGTTTCTTTAGTTATCAGCCCCTGTTTTTATTGAGTCATTCATTTATAAGATAATAGTTTTTATTGTTTTGTGAAGCTCTTTGTGGTACATTCTATTTGTATGAACGGTGCTACATGAAGAAAAAAGCCTGCTGTATAATTAAACTAACGTGTAATTTCTGCTCGGTTCAATAAGTAACAGCAGTTTGGACTGTACAGTTCATAAGAAGCTCTGCATTCAGTTTCTAACAAAGGTTGTTCATATTCACACGACTGAAGCACCACCTCATCCTCCCAAAGTGAAGACGAAACACCCCCAGAAATGGCTGCTGACATGTACTGATGTCATTAGAAACCAGAGTCTGCGCAGTAGTGAGCGTTGGGAGGTGGAGATGTGGTGTCGAGGTCCTGCCTCTCCGCATAGCTGAAGCTGTGACGGCAGTGAAGCTGAACCAAACAAACAAAACAGTAAAGTTTAGGCAACGAGCTGACCTTTGTGTTAAACCTCCAGAAAGCAAAGCGGGGCTGCAGATCTCCCTGTCGCACATTCTCATTGTTCTCACGCTTGCATGTAATAAAAATATCAAGTGTAGCCGTTCAAACTTCACATCTTCGCAAAAGCTCATTTGTTTGTGAAGACACTCCATAAATAATGTTATTATCAAAGCGTTCTCCTTCATCCCTCCCTCAGCGCTGGTATTCCTTCCCCCCCCATCCGTCCTCTCAACTTGTAATTCATTGCAGAACATTTCATGAGAGTTTCCCACTGTGGTTTGCGCAGTGACATCATTGCAAACATGCAACATGCTCGGAGCCGGCTGGAGTCAATAGTCATCCCCATACTGTGTCATCATGGGGAAAACATCTCCCACAGTTCTGGGGGGCTGCGGGGCCCCCTAATTGCTTTATGTAATAATATGCTGCAGTGATGCGCTCTTGTGGGAGCCATGAATGTAAATGCTCCCCCTCCTCATCATCTCCTTTCTTCATTAAAACATAACGTCAGCACCACGCCAACAAAGGGACAATTCACAGAGTCTGGGAGCGCCGGCCGGTGCAGAGCCGCACCGAAGGACACGTTCAGATGTTCCCTTCAGATATTATTAGTAACCTGTGATCTTGTGTTTATTTCATGTTTATTTATTTATTTGTCCAGCAAAGGCAACTCAGGCCAGATCCTGATTCATGTGCTGGAAGGGCGGCGGGGTTGCATTTTGATGTCCAGCTGAAAATTTAGCAAACATAAATAAATAATAATAAAGTTTTATTCACATATAGGCACTGATATAATTATATTGGCCAAGATAAATTCATCTAAAAATTCCATCCATGTTGAGTTGAATCTACAGTTAGCTAGGTCTAGAGTTGCAATTAAATATCACTAGAATCATTCAGGGCTGCAGGGTGGTGCAGTTGGTAGCACTGTTGCCTCGCAGCAAGAAGGTCGCCGGTTCGCGTCCCAGAATCTTTCTGCATGGAGTCTCCATGTTCTCCCCGTGCAGCGTGGGTTCTCTCCGGGTTCTCCGGCTTCCTCCCACACAGTCCAAAAACATGTTGAGGTTAATTGGTGATTCTAAATTGTCCGTAGGTGTGAATGTGAGTGTGCTTGGTTGTCTGTCTCTAAGTGTAGCCCTGTGATAGACTGGTTACCTGTCCAGGTGAACCTGCCTTCACCCTGAGTCGGCTGGGATAGACTCCAGCCCCCCATGACCCTAGTGAGGATTAAGCGGTGTATAGAAAATGGATGGATAGAATCATTCATTGGTGTTGTTTTTATGACATATAGTGAAATAATTTTGTCCAAAAATGCCGTCGCCATTTCCAGAAGCCCAAAGTGATGTTGGTAAATATCTTGTTTTGTTGGACACACGGTCTAAAATGCCATCAGAATAGTCCAAAAGCACCAAATTCTCCCGATCCAGGGGTGGAACTATCTGGCGTTTTGACCCGAATGGTTAATCGATCATCAAAGTAGTCGTTCCAGCTTTCGCTAGGTTTACATTACAGAGTCAGATGAGAGGGGGCTGGAAAAAAAAAAAAGAGTGTTTGACTAGAAGAGAACAGAGGAAAAGAGCAGCGCAGCTTTGTAATATCACACGAAACATCTTAAATCAGCCAGTGAATCCTACTTAAGCTCAGATAGGAAAAGAAAACAGCCTGTTGGGAGAGATGGCACAGTAATGCGCAGAGCTGAGCCAACTATCATCCCTCAAAGCCATTCTCATCCACAGCACTCTCTCAGCCTAAACAAGCAGACAGCTGATTCTTCTCAGGGTGGCCTGAGTTTAGACACTGCTGTGGAGAGAGTGGAGCGTCAGGAGAGGATCCACAGCTGCCGGGGAAGGAAAACCTGACAATTTGTTAGGATGGAAGCGAGAGAAAACGGGCGTGAAAAAAGATTTCACAACTTTAAAGGGTCGAAAAGTGACCAAACAGTTGCGAGAATTTTCTTTAATAAGTTGGTAAGAAAGTCAGGAATTAAAAAGTTTCTGTGGGTTGAAAACACGCAGCGACCAGCAGAGGGCAGACTTGCAATAAAAGAGGAATAAGTCTCCTCAATGAGTAATTGGATCACTGTAACTTGTTGTCCTAATGTATTCTGTGGTCCATTAGTAAGCTGATTATGTAAATCTAATTTAATTTCGTCACTACGCCTGCAGGCATTGTCCCCTCAAAGTCCCGTCATTTATTTATTTATCCATCCCGAATGTGTCTGCATTTCACGGTTGTGTGTGAGGGGAAGAGACGAGCGTCACAAGGCAGTTGTGGGAGACATGTGGTGTGGATCAGGATTCATAAAACGGACTGACGTCTAATGCGATCTGTAAATTATTGTCATGCTGGAGGCGCTGAAGAACTTCTTAGGTTTCAGCTTTGAATTGTTTTCCACCCCCTTTTTTCCCTTCTTCTTCTTCTTCTTCTGAGTCCAAACACATGTTGACCATCACGCTTCCAGAGTCGGCTGCATTCTTGACCTAAAAAGTCCTCACAGTTGGTTTTCATAATCACGCTGCCACACAGCTGACAGCAAGATGAAACCTTGTTTTCTGGGCTTTTTTGGACACTAATCACTGCGCAGAGCTCAGCCTTCCTTTGGGAGTTTTCTTTACAAGAGGCCAGTGTGGTGGAATGAGTGTTGACAGGACTCTGCAAAGTGGAATCACTCAGTTTGGTGCATTTTTTGTTGTGTAATATTTTGAAGAGAGAGAAAAAAAAGAAGGTCCTTTGTGATTAAAATGAGAGACTGCACTGTGCATTTCATCACACTGAAGACAGAACAATACACCTACAGTATCATCACTGCTCGCATGGTACTTTGAGATCTTTTCAGCTGCACAAAGTTTTTTTTTTTTTCTTCTTTCCTTGCAGGAATGAAAAAAGTGCATGTTTATGATCTATTCTTTCAGTGTCCTTTCAAGACACAGTGCGCTTATTTTCTGACACATAATGAAGTCTCACACTCGCTGAGAGAAAAGGCACCAGGCAGAAGACGTTCTCCAGGAACCGGTCACCATGACAGCGTCACAATCGACTCTTTATTGTGAACAGAGAGCGATTGAAAAATAATACCCCTGCAGTAAATGACGACAAACAAAAGTTTGCGTAAAAATGACAGTTGCATCTTTTAAAGAGCAGATGATGAAACTCGTCTTTATCGATAAACGCGCGATGAATCATGAACCCGCTCCGGCGATTATAACTTTTCCATCCAGCCGCTAATTTGAGTTTCTGCAGATAGAAATTATGTCAAATTACATTTAAGCGTTTAGAGGTTTGTAAAATGCCTGAAATGATCTATGATTAGCTTGTCGGGCCTTGGCTTGATGACGACAACTGCTCTGAAGATCAAAGGCAGCAGTTAATTGGATATCCATCTGTCTAAAGACTGTGTGCACAATTCTGTGAGTGTTGGTGAAACTGCCTTTAACTCCGGAGCAGCACAACAGCTTGGGAATGGAGGAGGCTGAAAGAAAAGCAGGAGATAGATGGTCTTATCTGCTCATGTTGCTAACTAGCTTTGGTCTGCTTTGACCTATTTCTATATCGACTCGTCAACCTGTTCATATTTGACCACATGATAACCGGAATCAGAAGCATCTCTTACTAATGTGACACTGCTGAGAAGGAGATTCACAGAAAAAAACATTGTAAGTGTACGAATCTTTAACGGAGAATATACAACTGCAAAATAAATTCTTAATCCAACGCCGTCCTCATGTAGGGATGGTGAGTTCTGAGTACAGTCCGTCCACCACTTTTGTCCAGAATGACAATATCGCAGCACCACTGGATGAACACTAAACTCTCACCCTAAAGGATGCTGGTTTTTAGTCACGTTTCTTTCGATAACTGACTTATAGCAAAAATAATGACTCTGCCTTGAGTACATACACATGAGTGACAGATTAAAGGAAAAGCCAACAGATGACTCAAGCTCTGTGATAGTCAGTCAATGTAAAGTGTCTCGCTGAGGTGTTACTGCCACCAACATAAATATAGGAGGTTTTATTTTCATATAAACATTAATATAATTGTATCACCTCAGATAAAAACAGTATTCAAGACAAATTCATCTAAAAATTACATCCACGTTGAGTGAATCTACGGTTTCTACAGATAAACTGATCTGACATTGCTTTCGGTAATAACTTTGTCTGAAAATGCTGTCACAGTTTCCAAAGGTCCAAACATCATGTTGGTGAAAAGTCTGTTTTATTGACAGTCAAAACAAACTGTTCTTTCCGTCCAAAATGCCACCGAAAGTACTCCAAAGGCACCAAATGACAACCTCTTGATCTCAAATGCAGAGCTGGAATAATGGGACATATCTGGTCATTTGACTTAAATGTTGAACTGACGGGCTGCAAGGCGGTGCAGTTGGTAGCACTGTTGCCTCGCAGTAAGAAGGTCGCCGGTTTGCGTCCCGGTGGGGGCATGGGGATCTTTCTGCATGGAGTTTGCATGTTCTCCCCGTGCAGCGTGGGTTCTCTCCGGGTTGTTGAGGTCAATTGGTGATTCTAAATTGTCCGTAGGTGTGAATGTGAGTGTGCTTGGTTGTCTGTCTCTAAGTGTGATAGACTGGCGACCTGTCCAGATAATGGATGGATGGTGAACTGACCATGTTGTTCCAGCTCTTGCTGGGCGTACATTGGAGTCAGTCTGTGCACCTTTGGTTTGATTCTCCCAATTTCTGCAACGCTACTGGATGCATTTGCATCACATTCATTGGGATAAAAATGTGTCATCACAGGGGAAAGGCGATTTGTCTCTTTGTATTGACTTGCAGCGACTTTTCCGTTAAAAGGGACAAGTGGAGCTAAAACATATCAGCAAAAACGTCCCCGGCGGCGTAAGAGAGCCACCAGATCCCCTCACTGAAGACAAATAGGTGAGTATTTTTCCTTTAATTTGTCACCTGGCAGATAGGTTGTCTGACATGTGTTGGTTAATGATAACTGCTGGTTTAATCCAGATGAAATAATTGTGAATGTATCATCATCATACAGCCTGCTTATCTTACTGGTTCTACTGGGAATATTGTCTAAGTTGATTAAATACTTGTTTTGTTATAATTCTTGAATTTTGTGTCAATAAAATGCAATTTAAAAAAAAACCAAACAAACAAAAAAAACACTTTTTTATGTGTCACTCAAACTGAGAAACCTCTCCCGGCCTGTAGGTGAGCAAATCTTGAATGAGATTGAGAAATTAGCCCGGTTCAATCCTGAAGCGTCCTGAAGAGGGTAGTATTTGTTTTAAGGTGGCACGGCGGCTGAAAACGTGTCAAACTCTGGGGGAAAAGCTGCCACTAGGCTGCCTGGGATCCCAACCGGGAGCGAACACGCGGGATCTGCTTCTCGTTCGCCTCGAGAAACCGAATTCGGTCGAAAACTCGTGCGTAACTTTAGGATTTTCCAAACAGCGCGTCCCACTTTTCGGTGCGCGCTGGAGTCCGCGGTGCCTCCTTAACTGAGTGCTGGCACTTGAGAGTGGGGAGTGCAAAGGAGAGGGTCAGAAAGAGTGGTGGGTGGGGATATAACCCTTTTGGGAGAGAGAGGAAAAAAAAAAAAACTAAAAAAAAAAGAAAAAAAATCACGTGTTTGGAGATCAAAGGAGATCCGCTTTGTAGAGGAGGAGGAGGAGGAGGGTGAGAAAGAAAGAGGGAGAGAGAGGGAGGGAGGGAGAAAGCCAGAGAGAGGGAGAGAGAGGCAGCGTTTGCAGGCAATGTAATTGACAAGGCTCGCAGTGGTGAAATAAACACGCTTCAGTCCAGGCGCAGCTTTTTTTTTTATTGCTCAATTCTGACTCTTTTTTTTTTTTTTTGACGCATCGCACCGCAGCGCGCACAGACCTGATCCCCAAATTTACCTTCCACCCGATCAATTGATCCGTGTGAAATTATGTCCCGATCGGCGCAGATCCAGCCGGCAAGATGATGATTTTACCAAGGAGAGGCTCAGATCGTGTGCCCGACTCGGTGGTCCCGGTGTTCTTGGTGGTGGTCGCCGCGTCTCTTCTTGGAACCGTTCTCGCCAAGGATACAGCCTTTGTGGAGGTGGTACTGTTCGAGTCCAGTCCCAATGGAGATTATACTACTTACACGACTGGCTTGCAGGGACGCTTCTCCAAAGCAGGAGCCACTATCAGCGCGGAGGGGGAGATCGTTCAAGTACGTGTAAAGTCTCGTTTTTTTTTTAACCAGAGGGGGGGAATGACAAGCGGCAGCCCGAGCAACGCAGCCGGGACTCCGGGTTGTAATTTCACCAAGCTGCCCTTCTTAAAACTTTTTTTTTTTTTCCAGAGGAGCAAAGGAAAAGGGGGGGTTGACAAGAGTTTTGGATATGGTGTGTGTGTGTGTGTGTGTGTGTGTGAGGATGGTACTAAGCTTGCAAGCATATGCGGTCACAAGATGGCTCCTATCTTGTGGAATTCATTCACAGGGAAAACATGCTCTTGCAAGTTATTTTGTTGATGTCTGGAGCGAACTTGAGTTACACTTAATTGGCCTCATCCACAAAACGTTTTTCGGAGGAAGTGTGTTTTTCTCCCTCTCCTCCC
>NW_007577905.1:590721-651515 GCF_000690725.1 Stegastes partitus
TAAAATACAGAATTGACTGAGCAGGCATCATTGGATGAAGCTTCCATCTTTTTTTTATTTCTGTGTCCCAGACATGACAAGTGCACTTGGCCGGAGCTGGTTATGCTTGGATCAAACCATCCAGCTTTGACTGAGTGGAAGTCACTAAAAATATGAAGGTTTTTTTTTTCCTCCGGTTGCCAAGTGTTTATTTGAAGTTTTCTAATTCTTGCTTAATCTGCTGGGCCCACAGCAGCAAAGAGTCATGTGTCAGAGTTTTAATGGTAGATTTTCCCTGACCTGGGATGGGACAGCTCTTTGGGCTCTTTGTGGATAATTGGAAATGCTGCTTGCCTGTAAAGCACTTTTTGCATGGCCTGTGTGGCGCTCTTTGAAGTTGTGTTTATTTGGAATGCAAAGTGCGTCCAATGCAGTCTGATGGGTGGGAGATTGGGGACCGATAGCCGGACCAGTGAGCCGCGTGACACGCTGTGGAGGGTGATTCCTTTATTTTATTTGGTGGCGGATCATGAGGCGAGGAAATCTGAGGTGTCACAGCGCGGATGGTGATTTGCATTTGTTGGATGAACGCGAGGAGCTGCTAAAGTGTGCAGATCAGAGCTGTCATGGGAGGACGGGCTGCACTGCAGAGAGTTTAATAAAGCTTGAGGGGGTTTAATCGACACGTTGCATCAACCTCGACTGTCCGGCGAGCGCAGGAGTCATTTGCACGTTTGTCTGCACTTCCTTGACGCAGCCTTCAGCCGCTCCTTCCTGCTCTGCACCCACGCAGCAGCATCTTCTCGCTGCACGCCTGCGTTTTTGTTGTTTCCCTCTAAAAGAAGAGAAGATATGTGTGAGGGGGGGAAATACTCATGCACAAAAAAGTTCTCCTGTTTATACACAGTGATGGCCATTTGGCGCCACTCGGTAACCGCACAGAAATGCCGGACCTCAGCTTTACATCGAAAACCACATCTATTTAGGTTTGCTTTCTTTACTAACATAGCTTCTGACCACTTAGAGACAGCTTATATTTTGTCAGGCTATAATGAGGGGCAGTTTTTCCAGCACCAGAGCACTGTCTTGAATTTCTTACAGCATATAGTCTCCCGGAGATTTATGTAAGCTGAAACTGACAATGAATGACAACCGTACAACCTGAGGAGTGTAATTTTAAAACCGGGTATCGAATTCCCCACTTGTAAATTTCGTACTTGTGAAATAACATCGCAGGAGCGTGTTGGGAAATTTCTGCGGTGTTGTTTTACACTGGAATTGGGTTGAAAGCAAATATTTAGGTTCTTGAGCGTTCGTCTGTCCGCGGTGACCTCTGCAGCCCGCCGCGACTTTTGGCTCTCAAGGTTCGAGCCCGTGAGAGTTGAGCTCGGTCTGGGAGCCTTCTAGTCCTCCCTTCTGTCGTTTTGATTGGAGCCCCGAGGGGTTGGCGTTACCTTGAGTGTGTGCAGACCTCAGCAGGTATGGGTTCAAATGTGAAGGGGTGAAAAGAAGGGTTTTGGCAACCGTCCTGAGCAAAGACCCGAACCACCATCCTCCTGACTCGCCCTTTGCTAACTCCCTAAAGCTAACACCCCCTCAGCTCTGCCTGAAGAGTGCAAAGAGTGGCACACGCTGCCGGGGCCAAAAATAATAAATTAAGTTAATTTGCTTCTTGCTCTCCTCAAAGTGAAAGCGTTTGGGTGGGTGGGTGGATGGGGGGAAAGAGCAGGATGACGCAGATCTGACCACGGTGCCAAACCCCAGGCTTCCCAAGCCAGTTCCCTGATTGCTGCAGTTCAAGCTCCGTAATAGCAAAGTAATCAATGTCTCCTCAAATCACTCCGTCAGGACGCGAGGCTGTGTGAGCGCATCAACAGGAACGACAATTTTACAAGAGCGTATCTGCAGCGACGGGCTCTTGAGCTTCTTGTGAAAGCAGAAAGCTGCTGCTGCAGGTTGTTCATCCTGCCAGCTGGTTAATTGTCTCACCTCTTGTCCCGGATTTGAATGCTTCCTGATTCGACTGCTGTGATGAAAATATATTCTGGTGAAGTCAAAAAGGAAGCCGAGACAAATTAATTAAGTGGAGAAATCCTGAGTTCTGTGCTTGAACTACTCAATGCTTTATGTTTTAAAAGTGCGTGATAGAGTTTCTGTTTCCACACACTAGCAGCAGTGAAGTCTTTTCTAAGCAGAGCGGCGATGGCACAATCCAATCTGTGCTTGACTGAGTCGACCGGGTGCGAACGTGGACACCTGCGCTGATGTGGGCTGACAAAAGCAGCAGATAGTACGTCTAGATTTAATTTAATTTCAGCAGCACGGGATGCTCCGTTAGACTTGTCATCGCTGCGCTCTTCTCGTTCGCGTCGTCGTCTACGGCTCTCCTGATTAGAGCTGGTTTCCACGCAAAGGGAAGCGCCATCTGCTGCTCATCATTCTCTATTGTCTCTCAGACGCCAAATCGTCTTTCCTGTAGCGAGATGAGCTGCGATGCGCCGCACGAGTTCACATCTGCCTCTGATTTCCAGCGGGCCTGTGGCCTGTGCTGTCAGCATGTGAGTGAGGAGCTGAGGCAGGGACGTGGCAGGGGCACGGAGAGGACCAGATGGAACTCATAGTGTCGTCGGCCAGAACCGAGAGGGAATAATGTGGCTTTTGCCTACTTCCTCTCAGAAGGGACACAGAGCATCCCCTGAATCCAGCGTCAGGAAGAAGAGGCTACAGTTTCCCAACACACCACGAGCAGCCGTTTCACCTTTGAACTTCATCTCCATGCTTGTGAAGCAACTATAGCCGGGAGACTTGATGGTGCGGTTCTTTGAAAGCGGCAGTTTTTTTTTTTCTTCTCTGACTGGATGTGCAGGGGGAAAGTGGTGGTTTTCAGCTAAGACAACGATGAGCTTAAATACTGGAGCTCCTACCTTGGAGCTGGCAGGAGTTGTGTCGCGCTGCATTTAGACTATAATGAAAGCTTTAGTGGTTTAAGGCATCCAGCGCGCTTTCTCACCACAGCCTGGAAACCCCAAGAGGCCATAATGGGCCGGGCCCAGACGGTAGGTGCCAGGGACCGGGCCACTCCCAGCGCCAAAGCAACAGTAGCAGTACACAAACGCTGGTTTAAAAGGTTAAAAGTGCTGCTCCCTACTTTTTTCCATTTATTGGCTTGGCGGTCGCAGCTGTATTTTAAGTGCTATCGTCTCTTAACCGCCACCCTGTTTCACTTTCATGTCCCAGCCAAAGTAATTTGAGGCTGCGTTTCTCCCCTTTTTGGAATAGAACAGACTAAACTGTTTTTCTCTTTCTCTTGCTTAACACCCCCCCTCCCACGCACAAACTCACCCCCCATCTCCACTCCGGTCTTTCAGACTCGGCCAACATTTGTTACGCATCCTATATTGCATGTGAATGACTTCAAGTGATGGTTACAACTAACCGGCGATGGATTGTCTCTCAAGCCTCGGATGGATTGGAAGCTTCCCGTCGTTTCTCTGGTGTCAACCTGATGGAAAAAAGAAATATTCCAACAATTCATGCTTCATAACAAAACATCAGATCTATTGAGGCCATTAAAGATAAACTTTAATTGTTTTCCCAAATCCTTGTTAAGCCAACGGACAGAATTAACCAACAAAAGGAAAAAAAAAAAGAACAACTGCGTTTGAGGGCAGTAATCAGCTAATACCTGACTTGTTAAATTGAATTCCTGAAAATGCAAAGGTACACCTTCTATTTTTGGCACTTGACAGGAGCTGCTTGTTGCCCACAGTGAACATTCAAGTGTGTGTCAATCTTTAACCACCTAATTTCCTGTTGGGTCTCTTAGTACTTGTCCAAACTGCTTTTAATTGGAATAACGCTGTTTCCCCTGTTTTCCTCTCCCGCCCCTGGCTCTTTTGCTCCGTCTTCTCCAGTGTCTGCCTTCCTGAGCCTCACATTCCCACTCGGTGCACAGCTCCACCTGGAACAAGTGCATGTTGGTACTGGTGGCCCCAGTAGCTATGTTAGTTTCCACTGGGCTGAATGGCTGAGCTGATCTTTGATGTTCCACTCTAAAGAGAGATTAGCAGCCAGCGTGGTGCTCCTCGGTGCTGCTACTTTCTCTCCAGCATCCAGGCCTCTCTCTGGGGAGCTTGGTCCCCCCACCCCGTCCATCGGTGGCCCTCTCCTCACCATCGTCCATTGATTATGTGTCCGAGCTCGTTTTGCATGACCGTCTGTCCTCGGCGTTGCACCTTAATCGCAAGGAAACGTTAATTCAGCTTTGCCCCGGGGTTGTGATTTTTCGAGGATGGCTGCTGAGTAAAGCTCCGTGAGAGCGTTCTACTTTCTTCTTCATTTGCAACAAGAGTCCAGAGTGTTGTGTTGTTTTGTTTTTTAACTTTATGAACAGTCCCTGGTGTGTCTGCCTGCGTTTGATGAAACGGTGCTGAAAGGCCCAGTCCATCCCCTCAGCCCACATTTTTATCCACTGACACAGAGGGTCTGCAAAACAAAGGCTACGGGGTCGAGGGTTATGAAATGACAATGCTCGCAGTAGCTCATCCAGGCAGAGGCATTCTTTGTTGTCAGCCAGGAATGTGCTGACTAACCGTGGAAGGCCACAACGCCAGCCTCCTCTTTTGTGGTGCTTTTTTTTTTTTTGCCAATAGACTCAGAAGGTAGCAGTGCAGGGAGCTAGCACACACTTGTACTCCTTCGTCCACCGGTGTCGTCGTGTCCTCGCTCCTCTTGCGTTTGTTTTCATGGAAGGAGAGGTCTTATCACAGATCTTTCCCACTCACCCAAGTTCAAGAACACAAGGTTCAAAGTTCTGTCTTTTGTGTATTTCATTGCATAATGTTCAACTTCATATGTCCAAAAAAAAAAAAAAAAAGCCACACGTCGCTGTTGTCGTTTGATTCCTGCTAATGTTTCAGCCACAGTTTCATTTTGTCTTACTGGTTTGCTGATCGTCCTGATGCGTCGTATTAATGTCGTCCTCCTCTCCTGGCAGCCCTTCTGCCATTTTTCTTTTCCCCCTTTTGTTTCCTATAATGGATTCCTACACAGCCGGGGCAGAGGTCATGTACAGGGGTGCCAGATGGGGACAAATCCGTTTCAGGTGGGAGCTTCCCACCCCATTATTTCCCCTCACCCTCCCATTCCAGACTGGTTTCTGGAGGCTCCCTCCACATGCAGGTAACGAGGGAGATCCAGGCTGTAACACAATGAGGCCAGAGGTATGATAGATTGGGCTTGTTTGGTCAGATGAGAACAAGCTGGGTTATCTCTGCATTTTCTGGCAGTGTTGTGCGTCTCCAAACTGCACAGTGAAGATATATCGTCGTATCTTCCCACCTCCTCCTTTTTCCTGTTGCTAAAGATGCGCCCTAGATTTCTGAAATGAAAAATCGCCTCTCTGTCGTCCCAGTGTCGTGGGTATACTTGTCGGGAACGCAGGATTTTCTGGTTTGTCTTTTGCCTTAAAAGACTATCCTTGTGAAGCAGAGTATTTATTTGTATTTTATTTTAAGGGGTAACTCATATTGTGCAGCATAGGGGTGAATCACTGTGAAACCTTTTGGATTTGACTCCTCAAGTCCCAGAGGGTCAGGTGAAACTTTTCCCTTTTATGAATCTGCAAATATAGCATGCTCATTGACACACCATGCCAATAAAAGCTCTATAGCACAGCCCAGGGCTTTGATAAAGCCTCCACAATTCCTCCCGTCCTTCCCCTGGATCCCTGTCGGCAGCTCAGGCCACGCCGCCGCTCTCTCTCCAGCCCATGGACCCTGAACAGGGAGGGGCCTGCAGGGCTGGGTGAATAGCTGCCGGGAGTCATGCTGCGGGTGTAAACCACATGAATGTGCCGCCTGAGCAGATAGGATCAGGCGAGGCGGGGAGGCCTGGGAGGCCACGACGCTCGGCGCAGCACCGCGTGCTAACATCAAAGGCAGTGCTGAAGGGGGTGGCGGTGGGGGAGGAAGAGAGCGAGCGAGCGAGGGCTGGGCTAAAACTCTTCAAAGGCCTCTCTGACTAATGCCAGCCCTGATATGCGGCGCTGCAAAACTGAATGATGATGTAATTGCAGGCCTCCGAGCTAAATCCGCTCCCATACAAATAAAGGTGGAGGTGTTCCCTTGCACAAGCACGGTGAGAAAAATACTTTGAGTGTTTAGTTGAAGGCAGAGCTGAGAACAGCTCGCAGGTGAACTTGTTAGGTCACCTCCTGACGCCGCTGGAAGGATCCCGGTCGAAGGAAAAGAAAAGAAAAAAAAGTTTAAGGTTTTTCAACAGGGAGGCGTAGATTTAGTCTGATTTGGTGTTAATCCGCTGGGCGTTTCTAAAGTACACAACAGGTGGGACAGAGTTGACTCTGTTCTTTGTAAAGTTTATACAGAGCTTGTGTTTATGTGTGTGTGTGTGAGACCGAGTGTGTACATGCGCTTCTCTTGTAATGTGAGTTAAACCAAGCGTGACCGCGGATCCTTTCAAAATGTCCCCGTGATCATCAGGCTGATAACTCATTGACAGCTCCCATGACAGTTGAGAGGCGCACACTGCAGGAGAGGATCTCGCCACAATAATTCACTGTTGTCGATTCTGTTTGCCAAAGGTTATTTGCATGCCTCTGATTGAAGTTCTCTTGTCCTCGTTGTGCGATTGTATGTCCCCCCCCCCACCTCCTCCTCCTCTTTTTTTGATGTTAAATTAGTGGTAAACAGCTGCACTTTTATTTATTTGAGGTTCACGCTGAGGTCGGCCTTTTAGCTCCTGCATCCTGGGTCGGATTCGGAAGTCGGGACCGCGGCACAAAGCCTTTGTTGCTGCTTGAAAAGAAGAGACCTCCTTGTTTCCAGCGTTCACTGTAGCGATTCACCACTATCACAGGACCGTCCAGCTAATCGCCATACTTGAACGGATGGAGACAAAACGCAATTCATACCAAAGCTTTCGTTTTAAGCAAAGCGAGGCCGTCAGTTCATCTGCTTTGTTTTTCAGCCTTAAAATACAATAATGAAAAACACAAAACGGCGTCCTGAAATAGCTTCTAGCTTCATTTGCAGTCGAGCTGCGAGTCCATCTGCGCCGTGCCGTGTACAGAGCTGCAAAGCATCATGAGCAAAATACATCTTAGCCCACAGTTTCATGTGATTGTGTCCACGCTGTTGTGTGAGTGAAACAAGCCGGCAGGTCCACTGTGAGCTGATGTTGGTTTGCAGTCTGCTGCCTCTAAAGTGCTGCTGTCGGGCGAAAACTGCAATTGAACATCACGCTGCGAGTGAGGACGGTCGCTGGAAGGTTTGGACAATCTGATGTTGTGCAAAATAATTTTCCTAATGGAGAACAATCTAAACAGGATTTTCTTTAAGATTTTTAATGTAGACCTTTTTATTTGCACGGTGCAGCTGTAGTCTGTAGGAATCTGTCTACATTCATGACTCAGATTAGGATTTTGGGGTTAATATGGTGTTTTTTTTATCAACTGGAAGGCATATTATGAGCAGAACCAGCAGGCAGCACCATGGCCGAGCATTTCCACCTTAAAACTGCAGTGTTTACCGTCCCCAAAGCACCGATTCTGACTTCTGTGGTTTCAAACAAACCAAAGAAACCAGTCCCATCAGCTTGCAGGGTGGAGCTCTCTGTGTCATCATTCCTCCTCAGGTTCTGATTTGAACTTGTATGGGTGAACTACTCCAATATGTAGTAGTTTGAGGACAGTCAGGGGTGAGCTGGTGTGCTGAGCTGCAGCGACTAGATAGAGGTGAGTGGAGAGGGGGGAAGCAACACTGTGGAGGTACATTTTACAAAAAAACCCTCTAAATATGTAAGTTTGACACACAGGCAGGAGTTTTTAGGGCTTAATTGATGCGGCCAGTTTACCTAACAGATATCGTGTCAGCGCTCTCGCCGTCCATCGAACCCACCCAGTCCCACCTTCCAAACCCCCCCCGGCTCACTGTGAACCTGAGTGTACATGAAAAGGTCAGGACAAGCACTCCTGGCCAGCTGTGTCCATTTCTTTCCCCTTGCGGTCCATCTGTTCACCCCTCGTTGCCCTTGCATGATGCTGTCAGGAAAAAATGTCAAGTTGTTTCTCTACAGGTGACTAAGAAGGGTGAAAATGGGAAAAAAAATCCCGTTTTTTTTGGTGTGTGTGCCATGAAACGTACCATTATTTGTGTCACTGTGCTTTCTCAGTCTCACACCTTCTCTTCTGTGTGTCCAGATTCATCCTTCTGTCACTGTAAAAGCTGCACTTTTCATTTTAAGCAATTTAAAGAAAGGGGGGGAGAAAAAAAAAAAAAGCCTGAAAAGATCTTTGCTATTCTTTGCTGACAGCACATGGGCAGTTTGTCCAAACACACTTGGCTCTCTAATGATAACTTGTCCTTGGACATGTCAAGGAATCTAGTTGTTTCTCAGAATGCTGTTTTGAGAGAAAGGAGAGATGGAGTGGGAGAAGGATGGGAATGACAGAAAAAGACAGGGCCAATGCAGCCCTTTGCTATTCCGTCTGCATCCCACAGGCATGTGACAAAGTCAAATTGTCACCCCGGGGGTGACATGCATCCCGCAGGCATTTCGAAGTAAACACATCTCAGGGAATGTGGCTCTAACATTTGGATAGCGGCCTCGCCATACAGTTGGAAGCATCTCTCGCAACAACAACAACAAAAAAAAGAGAACCATGAGGATTTGAAATTAGTTTATTTTGAACTTATTTATCCAGAAGGGAAAACTCAGATGCATTCTTGTTCTGTGCATCATTAACACTATTTAGGACTTTTGGGGTCTTTTGGACCCCATTTGGTTTGGTGACAGGTATTTGAAGATTTTTTTTTTAAATATGAAAAGAGGGACATTTGTCATGCATTTGGAACCAAAAATACGTCAACTTATCAGAAAATGTATTTAACAGAGTATAAAAGTCTATAATGGATACCAACAGATTTTGCACATATTCTTTCTTGGGGTCCAGTGGGCCCCCAAAGACCTTCTACGTATGACACCATGAAAGTCCTGAATATGGTTAAAGGAGCAGTTTGACGTTTTGGATAGCACACTTGCATTTTTACTCGGGAGCTTTAAAAGTGCTGCTTGGGTGATTTAGCTCCCTTTGCTATGCTAAGCTAACTGGCTGCTACCTGTAGCTTCATAACAGATAAACATGGCATTTATTTATTTTTTTTTCTAAATCAACAGCTGCTGTATCATTTAAACAAATACTTAGGTCATTAGTATTTATTTTTACAGTGCAGTAGATGTGACTTTTGCAGTCATGACACCATCAGTTAGTGTGGAAGCAAGAGCATCGATAGTAACCCTGTAAAGATCATCCACAGACGTTGGATTAACTCCCTGTAACCCCGAGCAGTGTCTGGGATATGAACGTAGATAATATAGAAATATAAAGCCCCACACCTGAGTGGAAACGGCACAACAACAGCTAGAAATAGAGGGAACACACAAATGTCTTCTGTGCAGTGTGACACAGTTACAGTGGCATAAATTATAAAAGTCGAGTTTCTTCAATTATTCATTTTACAAAAATCGAAGAACTTGGACTCAACATTGACAACCGGTGTCCAAGTGCCCACAGGTGTGTTGCCAATACTAGAAACAAAAAAAATGTCCCTCTATACATGCTATAGATATTGTAGTGTTTATATTTTAATTTGGCTTTTCCTGTCTGCTCTGTGTAAACACAGACAGCAGTTATGCTCAGTCGAGCCAAAAAGTCCCTGAATTTTTGTCACATGATTGTTGCTCAAAGCTGAATCACTAACAGGTTCTCAGTTGTGCCAAGGAGCCCAGATTTTTTTTTGCTTTTTACAGATTCTCTTTAGAACAAACGGTTCATTTTTAAAACAAGACATGAAGTGATATTTGGACAAGTTTCCCGACCACACTGCAAATGAGCAGCTCAAGCACTAATGGAAAAGTCAGTCGATTTCTTCTGTTGTTACGGTTCCTGGCTCTGATAGATCTAAAGAGAACATGCCCTTCAAAGCCACCGGAGGGTTTTGAGGTTCAGATGGTGGTAAAGCCCAGCTATGGTGTAGATATGAGCTTGAATCAGTGTGCAGTGATGTTTTACCTGCAGTTCTTCAGTCTGGACTCACTGATGGGCCCTTGGAGCTCTCGTGGCTCCAGGCTCCGCTACGGTTCATTTGATTGCCTTCAAACCAAGACTCCTAGGAGAGGTGTAAAATCTGAATCCATTAGCACTAATCACAGCTTATCTTCTAAAACCTAAGATACTGTACGTCCTAACGGATGAACCGGTCCGTTTGCTCTAATGGCTTCCAATGAGGTTTTTATGTGAATTTTCCATCAAGGCATAAAGAGGTTTTTCTAAAGCGCTGCCACCGAACGATAACCAGAGGCTGGTGCCAATTTAACAGCAACTTCACTTACCGGCTGCGACCATTTCTAAATTTTCACGATTTGATTGAACACCAGGCCATCCCAGCTAAGCCTGACTTTGAGCCATTTCCTTTTGGCAACCACATATTGTGCTTTTGGTTCAGCTTTTCTGCAGAACTGCCTCAAGCTAAGCTCATGGACAGAGGATTCTGGTGAGGTACCGATGCGTGCATTCGTCATAATTATTGTTTTGCAAGAGCCGGAGTTTGAATCGCCCAGGCAACGGGGGAAGCTTCAGAATTCAAATTAGAGTGTGGGATCGAGCTTTAAAGTTGTGGAGAAGGGCTGTTTTCTGTTTTCGGTTATTGCATCCAGGAAAGCTCGGTTGTTTTTGCGCTCTACCCCCTGTTGATTGGTCTGGGTTGCTCATGCATTAAAAGCTTGAGTTGGCATGGTGCATTTGTTCTCATGAGCTGAGGCAGCCATGGGAGAAAGGTGAGCGCAAAAACCCCCTCGGGTGTACGTCGGGCTCTCCTGCATGAAAACAAAACAACAAGCATTTCCACGTATCGTAACACAAAACGGCAAATGCGAGTACATTTTTTTCTCTCGTCATTCTTTCCCCCTCGCTTTCATAAGTTCTTTCTTGTCTTTTTTTTTTGCTCTCTGTGTTCTCTCCCTCTGTTCAGCATGGGAGGGGAAGGGGGAGGGCGTATAAATGTGAGACCACACATGCTGTGTCAATGTTTGCCGGAATAATTAGAGACAATGTGGGCCAATAACGGGAGGAGTGCAGTAACCTGAACTCACTTTGTTCTGCCCCGACAGCAACACAAAAGCCATTCACAGATGCACAGATCCGCGGGCTCAGAGCAGGAGCAACTGCACTTTTAGCCGGCGCGGCGTTCGGCTCGGGAAGGAAAATGGAATCGGTTTCTATGGAGGCGCTCTCACGTCGCCGTTTGCTCAAAGTGATGCTGATGTCACTCCGAAAGCCTTTTAAGTACTGCCTGTACATCCCCGCCACCAACCCCCAAAAAAACACAACCCTACCCCTCGTCACCCTCCCCAGTCATCCGACACATGTCCCCGGCTTAGAGAGCCCTCTTTAACTAGAGGATATCCGGCCGCTCGGTATGCAAAGAGCCTGCGGATTCCTGACACGAGTGCTAGAGCTGGACTCAGAGGTGACTTTCAGCGTAGCCAGACAACTGTTGGATTAGCGGGACACTTTGCGTTGACTCTGAGCCAATGGGAGACAGCCTGGCCAGAAGTAGGGCGGACTTGGTTCAATGCAGGCTAATGGAATATAGGTTAGATGGCATTTTAAGCCTACCTGTATGTCCGGCGAAATGTTACCACAGCAGGAACCTTAAAGTAAAAGCTCATTGTAGAAATCATAAAAACAGGGGGTGAATATGCACGTTGGTGTCGGTCTGAAATACCTCTTGCACAGACAGAAATAATAATAATAATAATTTTATACCTAAAAAAATCCTCAAACAATGCCTGTTAAGTGCCGCCTAAGCCGCGGGTGTTTCCCCGACTGCTGCAGCAGAGTGACCCGCTGCTGTGCTCACACCCAGGCTGGACCAACTGGTTTGTCCCCTCCGGTGCCCATCTTGAAAGGGGACACCGCTATGGGATGCATACATCCCCTGGAGGTCGCTGGTGTCATTGTGGCACCTGTCCCCTCCACTCTCAGCCCATGTCAACAGCTCAGATTTATTTACATTCACTGTTTTCTCTTTTCCTGCAGACTGAGCTGGAAACAGCAGACGATTGTTTGTGTGATCTGGAAGTCGTGTCGGTAGATACACTTGAATCACTGCCAAATGATTGATGCCAGGAACTATTTATTCCGTTCAATATGCATTAGTATTATTTTATTTCTTAACCTTTTGCTCTGCCTATCCCATCTGTCCTATTGTTACTCACTTTTGGCTCATTTTTCACTGCCAATGTAAAGTCCTGCACCTCTGTTGAAGCAGCACAATCGTGGCTGAAAGTGGAGAGAACTTAAAAAAGTCTTTTGGGAAGCTTTAAAGAAGTATAATGCCATAAATCGTTAAAAATGAAACTTGATCATTTATTTTACCAGTACCCACAGGTGTTACCAATACGAATGAAAAAGTATACATACTGTTTGCTTTTTAATTTGGGTTCCTACCTTCTGCACTCGTCCAGTTCACCCAAATAGTTCCTGAACTTTCTTGTCCTGTGGCTGTTAGCTGTTAGAGTCAGCGAAGCCTTCTGGTTGCACCAAGGAGGGAACATTTCTTTAGTTTTTTACAGAATCCGATTTGGGCAAATGGTTCATTTTTGGCAAATTTGTACCGAGTAATGTTGAATAAAGTGATGGATTGTTGTGATTTGGTTAAGTTGATGAAATTCAGCGTCAGAGGTTCCAGGACCATTCCACAATTGGAAGTCTCACAATTCTCTCTGTTTGTAAAGTTTCCGACTTCGAGAAAATAATGTAATTTTGGCAATTTGTTTATTCTGCAAAATGCCTTTTAAGCCAGCAGGTTTTGGGCTTCAGAGGGTTAAATCAGCAACAACTCCAAACTCTTTCAGTCTCGACAAATCCTTCACTCGTTCTTGCTGAACACAACAACAGCGTTGTGCGCCGTGAGATTCTTGTGCAGACGCAGTACTGTGTATTTATGCGACTTCTCGTGTTTCGATATTTATAGGTGCTTGTCTGTGAACTTGATTGCTTTTTGTTTGGTTTTTTTTTTGGTCGACAAACCGCACGCATCCCAAATCTCATAAGGAGCTGGTTTGGTTCAAAATACGCTGTATAGACTTAATGCAGCGTGAGGGTATTTCCCTCCAGGAATAACTCGTCCTTTGGCTCTTTGGTCATTTATATTTATTATTTTTGTATAACGGCGCCTCCTCTTATCTCTGCTTTTTAGCCGGCGGACACACAACAGCTTTCGTTTCATTTTCTTCCACCCTCTCCTCTAATCATTTTCAGATTCTCTCTTTTTTTTTTTTGCCTCCTTGTCATTCTCTTCTCTCACCCCTTCCTCCTCTCTCCTTTTTTATTCCTTTTTCTACCCCCTCCCTCCCTCTCAGTATCTCTCTCCTTCTCTTTCCATTCCACTGGGCTGATGTTCTGTCCTGTGCTCCCGGTTGGCAATGTGTTCCTCATCACAGCTTGTGTTTCCTCTTATCTGCAGTTCTTTTATCAGCGGCCGCCACACATGCCCAAGAGAAAGGGGGAGGGGGAGGCATGAGGGGAGGCATGAGGGGGTGGGGGGGGGGGGGAGTGATGCTATCAGCAGGTGGAGATTTCACCACAAGAGTTCAGGGGCCCAGCGTGGCCGGTGGAGGGCCTGGCCGGAAAGCCTCTGACATGGGAGCCCGCAATGTAAATTCTGAACAATGTGAACCCCGCTGTCATCGTAACGCCGGCCCTTTGCGGTTTGCTCTCCTACAAAAGTGACATAAATGGGCTTCCTGGCATGACACTTGCAGGGAATAATCATTTTCTTGACAAACATCCGGCAGTGAAGTACGTTTTTTTTCTTGCTATCACCTCCTTCACTTGTTCAAGCCGTGCTGGGCGAGCTCGGGGTGGGCTGTTCACCTCCAGTCATGGTCAGCAGCAAACTGTTCTGCTGAATGTATGCAGAGTGCAAAACCGTTTAGCAGTGCTTACAGAGCTCCATGCTGTGTATTTGTCAGCACGCTGTTGGGTTTCTGCAATAGATGCAAGTCTTTGGGAAAAAAATATTGTTGAAAAATGCAAAACCAGGACGTGTTTTTACATCCGGGTCTCCTGAGAAGCAGCTGCAGGATGTGGATGAAGCATAATTTCACCCAATAGCAGCACATACCTGAGGCCAGGTGATGAATGTTAAATCATGCCATTGATTGACATCATATTGTGAGTTGTAGCAGCAGTCCATGTGAGGTTCTCGCACCACAAAACGGGACAAATCCTTGACATGGAGGGAAAGGAGAGCCGGGATGATGGGGTCAGAACAGCGGGTAAACCAAAGCATGGGCTCACAAAAGCCTAAAATGATATCGCTGGTGGATATCTGGATGCCTGGGATGCCTTGGATGGCTGCTGTACACTTTTGGCTTTGTCTTTGCAGGGATGAATAGAGGCCTCTGTGGTAGTGATGACAGGCTTCTCCGGGCTGGGCCCTGGCTGGCTGGCAGACTAGGTGCTGGAGGTCTGGAGACTTCAGTTCTCTCATAGGGGCAGAAGCCCGACAGGGGATGCTGGTCGTCCTGGTTCTCCCCACAAAAGACACTCTGTTCTCTGCTTATGGCCGGCCCTTGTTATTGTGACATGCCTGTTGCACACACAGGTTGAGCTGGGAACCGAGGGCCCACAGCACCGACTACGTCCTCCACCTGTGTTTGGATGTTTTTACGCGGTTGTGGGGTTGGATGTGTAATCGGTCTGTAATGTTAGGACCACATTGCTCAATGCTGTTGTGACAACAGCTTCAGGGTGTAGCAGTCTGTAAAAATAGACTACTGGCTGCTTAAGCAACAATATTTAGCTTGTTTTTGTTGTTTGGTGAATCCACATGAGATATTCAACATTTCACAGCCATATCCACCACCAAAGAAAACACTGTGACAAATATTGGACCTTTATTTTTACAGATATTTACCATCTGAAACCCAAAACACCTGATGGCTTTGAAAGGCATTCTGTCTTTTTACATTTTTACATCATTTATCAGAGCTAGAATCTGTAAAAACAGACAGAATTGACAGATTTTCAACTTTATAACAGTCTTCAGAATACTCATTTGTGAAAATATTTCCTTTGGAAATCTTCTCCAAATGTTAACATGATAAATTTTTATCAAAATGACTAAATGTCCACATCTCTTGTTTGAAAATGACTGATTCTGTGGAAAAACAAACAAACAAAAAAAAAACATTTGTGACTAAAATGTAGGGACTTTTTGGTTGAACTGTGCTGAACTGCAGGCTGTGTTTACACAAACTAGGTAGTTGTATGAAGACAAATAAACATGTGAGTAGTTAGATGTCTTTAGTATGTGGAGTTCACATTTTTGCATGTATTGGATGCACCTGGAAAAAGGTTGCACATGTTGATTCCACCATTTTTTTAAACAAAATAATCGAAACATTTTGACTTTAGTTTCTCATGTTTTATTATTTGTGATGTTTTATCCTTGTTATGCTGCACAAAAGACATTTTTGGGTTCTCTATACGTCAGCTGATGGCTGGTCTGTTTACGTAGAGGTGCAGGACTTTCTATTGCAAATGAGCCGACAGTAAGTAACAACGTGAGACGAGCAAAAACTGCAGAAACTGCTTGGGCTTCAGAGTTAATCCAAAAGATGGCATCGGTGCCAATAACAGATACCAGTCACATCTGAAGAGCAACAGTTTAATGTACTAAGTGTGTTTCCACTACATGAGTGTGTTTGAATCTGCAACTTTATGGTTTGTTTATCAAAGAATGATGAGCTTTTGTTGAGCGCAGATGTTAGAAATCAGCATGTGAGCAGTGACGGGAAAGGTGTGATTTCTGACTGGACTCTTAGCCGGTTTTGAGACGTAGCGTTCAGGTGCCGCCTTCGAGTCTCGGGGCCCATCTAGTGAAGTCCGGGAGGCCGTTTTGGAAGAGAAGGAGCCGCCACGGCCGTCACAAGAGGTTTCATCACTCCTCGTTCTGCTCTAATGCAGCAGCGCTCAGCTGGCCAAGACAAACGTGAGGTAAACACACTGCTCACTGGACTGTGTGACTCACGCTCCAACATGCTAGTAGCACGCCCCGGGGACTTTCATGGCTGAAGGCGAGCTGTGGCCTTTTCATGTTTTTTGAATTATTAATAAAACAAGCTGCAAACAGTCCGAGGAGGAGATGGGGCTTCCACACGCGATGCATGAGGACCGGGAGCTCTCTCAGACCCTTCACATGCCCTCCCAGTCGATCCCGATCGGCCCTCTTGAAGATTCACAGAGCCTCTTTGATCCGCATGCTGTCCTCCCAGCTGGGAGGCCAGGGGATGCAAGAAGCCCTTTTGGTCTCCCATTTCAAGTCACACATTCTTTCCTAAGGACCCAGAGGTCTTGACCCATAGCTGCAGTGGAATTACATATGCAAAAATAGGCCCGACTTGCCAGGCTATTTGAATGTCCACTCGTCCTCTTTTAGCATTCATCATCCTTGGCTCTTCAGAATTAAGCATTCATCTTCAAGGTGTCGTGGTGGGACGTATGATAATTTTCAGCTGAAGCAGCGACAGACGGACCTTCGTTGACCCTTCGTCCTCCTCTGTCCTTTCAATATTTTCGTCACGCTGATTGTGAGTCTCAAAGGGGTCTGCATTGCCCATCAAAGGGATGGAGTCTAGCTTGGTCAGTGCCTCGCCTGCTCCTGCGGCCTCGATCTGAAAAATAAATCACGTAATCACGCAGCAAAACTTCAAACCACCCTTTTAATATGAAATATTTATAGAGATTGTGCTACATCGCATGGTTAATATTCAGCATACTGCATTTGCCACATCTGCAAAATTCCTGAGCGTCCAACATTTGGCTTGTGGAGAAAGCGCTCGTTGGCATTTCTGTGACATCCTTTCTGAATTACATCGTTTTTTCAGCTTGATTTTTGTCTCTAGAGGCAGTATTTGACATGGCCGCCCCCTTTTCCAGTAAAGGACTTGCAACCTGCAATCCTCTTAGATGTGGAGCCAAATGCCCCAGAGGTCACAGCCAGCTAAGTGGTTCCTTGTTTCTAATAAAAAACAAATCAAATAACATGGATCCCCAGGGGTTTATAACACTACAGTCATGGACTCTGGGGCAGATAAACCTCTTCCAACTGTCGCCAAACAAATGTGTGGATGTGGGAAGAACTTGTTGGCTTCAATTGTATAATTTATTAGCCACAACGTGCTGAAGAGAGGCATGGGAGGCCGAGCAGAGGAGGGGCTCTGACCACTCGGCGATGGAACGGTCCTTTCAACTGTGAAATGACCTGATCTTTAGATGCTGGCCGTTACCTTTTCAAAGTGCCTCCACTGACGCTGCTGACAGGAAATGCTTGTGTGTAAAGCAGGTTTGATGTTTAACTCTTAAGCGGCGGTTATCCCCAGGGTCTGCTTATTCCCAACCCTCAACCCCACAGCCCTCCTTCCCCTTTCTCTCTCCGGCCCCGGCAGTTCCTACCTCTGGCAGCGCAACCAGTGAGAACGGGAGGAACAATACTGCGTTTGTGCACCGCTCTGCACTCGGCCTGCTGCTAAACAAATGTTCGGAGGAATTCTAGTGGCTGGCCTTGCCCCTGGGCCCAGGCTGATCCCACAGTGACTTCATAAACACTCTCTGGGGTGATCAAAAGAACAAATCGCCCTTTATAGGGAGCTATATGGTAATGGAATTATTTCCACACCAATTAGAATTTACTTTTCTTTCACGCTCATGCCCTCAAGTACACTATTTATTTCACTGCTGCTGCAGAAAGGGAAATATTCTGTTGCCCAGGACACAAATATACATTCATGGGGTGGAGTGACAAAGGCATGGTCAGTGATGTGCTACTGAGAGGGGGGTTCACATACAGTCTGTGCTAAATGGTTGGTTTTTATGGCAGTTAGGGTATGTTATTTTATGGTTGTTGTTAAATTCAGTTTTATGAAGTCCTGATAATCAAAAGCCACTTAAATAGGAGAATGTGAAGCACATCCCCTCCCTGAGTGGAATGTATGAAATCCTTTCCTCAGGCAGCGCTGTGGGTTGAGACTGAATGGTCGGGTGACATAGATCCACACCCAGACGTTCAGTTCATGTGGCCCTGAGGTGGCTGAAGAAAGAATACACCAGCGCAAGAGCATTATGTGCCATTTTTCTAAGGGAGAGAGATCACAGTGTGGCGTCCGATCAGCCAGATTACTCCACAGGGACCCGTCTGTCCAGATACAGTGTCCCTATCAGTCTGGATAACACACATACGAGGACAGTTTTTCTGGGCGATTTGTCCTTTGGCAGAAATTCTCACTATTTAACCCTCTGAACCCCAAAATCTTTAGAAAAGTGACACTATTTATCCGAGACACAGCCTGTAAAAACAGAAACTTATGCATCTGTGACATGCTTTTCCGTTGCGAAACTTGACCATGTTCAAAATGTAAAATCATAATATATCAGCTAAATCACTTTATTCTGTATGCCTCAGTCAAAAATCAACAGTTTGTTTTAACCAGATTCTGTAAAAACAAACCAAAAGGCAAATCTGAGCAAATCTGTGCAACAAGGAAGTGACTCAGCTGTGATCAACGGTCACATGACAAAAGTTCAGGAAGTTTAACTTGGTTGAACTGCAGGATGTGTATTCACAGAGCAGATAGGAAGCAAGTATGGAAACAAATAAAAATGTAAGTAGTAAAATACAGATTGTAGTAGAGCCACCATCCCCCCAGTGTTAGTGACACCTGTAGGCACTTGGAAAAATGTCTCATTTCTCAATTCCAGGTTTAAAAAAAAAAAAAAAGAAATCAAAGAACTTTTGTTTTTCCTTCGTCTTCTTCAAGATTTCTGACATCGTTATGCTGCTGTTCCTCTAAAGGTGCAGGACTTTTTAATATTGCAGTGAAAAATGAGCCCACAGTGAGTAAAAATGTGACCGGAGCAAAAAAAACAGCCCACAGTGGATTTCGGGGTCTGTAGTATTTGATCATATCTGTATCATAACTGCAATATTTCAGATGAAGTATTCTGGGCCGTGACTCAGTTGGACAAAGACGGAAGTTAATGACATGTTATATGTGCTAATTAGCCAAACAGCTAACCGAGTGTTTGGTTTGATTTACACAGATCTGGGTTTTGTACCAACTTGCAACAAAACTTGGAATCGTACTTATCTGCAGCTAAACCTTCACAGAAAACACACATATCTTTCCCCTGATCCCACCTCACCTGCTAAAACCTGCCGCTGCGTTTTCCTGCACCTCCACCAGGCCTCAACTTGGCACCTTTCTGCTTTTTATCTCCACCCACTGATGGAGCCAGCCATTGAAGCAACCTCAGCGCCACCCCCACCCCTCCCCAACCTTTCTCTTCTGTCTCTTTACTGCGCGCCTGCACAATGGCCCCGCTCGGCAGAGGTCCAAGAACAGTGTTTGTCCGATCACCACCGCGGCCCCACCCCCCTTTTATTGGTGTATGTGGAGGGACAGTGAGTGAGTGTGTAGGCTTGTGTGTGCACACACTGTTTTTCAAGCAGCCAAAAGGAGGTGTGGCCGCATCGTTATGGTAACTGAAATTGGCAAAAAAAAAAAAAGAGAGAGAGAGAGAGAGAGAAAAAAGTTGAGCTGGATGCTTTAGAGTTGCAAATAGGAGGAGTTTATGTGGAGCATCCGAGCTTGTGGAAGTCTGCGTAGATGGTGACTTGCAGTTGGAGCAGTTCCAAGGCTTTAATGGGAAATAAACTCTTGAATCTCTATGAGGATGAGCAGCTAATTCCTCAATTAAATCGTCAAAGGTGTGAGCCTTGTTTGCGAAAAACAGCAAAGAAACTACGTCTCCCATGATGCACTGGTGATCAGAACGTTGTGTTCTGACAAAACCTGTTAAAACGTTCAGCTTTTTAAATCAAGTCATATATACATGTGGCTCAATGTTGGATGAATCCGTCGACTGTTTTGTTGATAGATTTGCTACAGCTCTGGTTTGTGCCCTCGATTAGCTTCCTCTCCATAGCAACAGTGCAGAGCCGAGGCTTATGGGTAGGGTAGTATTTAGAGCCGTCTGCCATGCTGTATGAACGGGATGGAACAGATTGTCTGGTTGGTGTGACAATCGGATGCTCAGAACATCGACCTGTTGCACCAGAAGACCTCTGGGTTTCTGTGCGGTGGAACATTGAGAATTTCATTAATAGGAAATTTGAAAACGACACACTTTGCATCTCCTCTTGTGCAGCTTCACAGATGACTTAGGGAGAGGTGCGCTTCATCCTCGTGCACACACCTCCACCCAGAGCCCAGCTGCTGCTCTGCCAGGCTCAGGCCATTCCACTCCCTTTTGTCCGTGCCACTGACCTCTAAGCGCACTGGGAGCGCACCTCTGCGGGGCCTGGCCCAAAGCCGGACGGTTGATCTGGACATTGTTGGAGCGGTGGGTTCTCCTCACCCGGGCAACCAGGCCTCTTTGAGCCCTTACCCCTCACTGTTTGCCCAGCCACTCTTTCCTCCTCGGCCCACTCTTCTTCTTTTCCCCCTCGCCGTGGAACTGAAAGAAAGCTTGAGAGACAGCATGTTGTTTTGTGCTCACTGCTTGGTTATGCTGCTGGTGGCCGGCTTCCTATGGTGCACCAAAGCTCCCATTCACTTTCTCTCCCTCTCTTTCTTTGACCTCCTCCAGGGAACAAACCACTGTTTGATCACATTAGGGGAGAAAAAGAGAGATCAGTGGTGCTTTTGACATTCCCACTAGCTTTTGACAGTCTATGTGCAGCTGATCAGTTTGCCCGGCACCAGCAAGTGGCCTCTTTTGAATTTCTCCTTTTTCTTTTATGTTTTTTAGGCCAGCCATTGTGAAGCCTTTTGATTAGAATGTGTGGGTAGAGCTTAGCAGGACTGCTGCATCATTTCTTATTTCACACTTTTCTCTTGATTCTACTCTCCCGTTTGTGCGGAGACAAGCTTGCGTTGACCGCTTTTTCAAAAACGTCAACTTCTGCGATCATATCTGTAGGAAAAACATGCGCCTTTTTAAGTGAAAGCGAGCCTCGGCGTGCGGATGTGCCGCTTTGACAGCCTCTTTGTGCCGATCAAAGCTGATGCACTCTGATATTTTGGCCACTCACAACACAGAGATGCTGCACAGTTGGTGAGATCTGTATAAGTTTCTTCAAAAGCTGAATCACAGCGTGGGTGTTGAGCGGTTTCTCACTTTTTTAAATCGCTCTGATAGCGCACATTCCCCCTTTTGATCTGCTAGGTTTTAAGCGTATTTGAGAAAGCTCACGTGGTTTGGGGGGTACGACCACTTTACATTTATTGGAGGCCGCGCTTACAAAGAAGCAGGATCCATAAAAGGCTTAAAGGAGAAGGCCTCTGGAATCTTGTTTTATTTATGCCAAAAATGTCTGGCCACAATTAACCAACCACAACCACTCTGAATGTCAATTTAGGTCATTTTCTACCCTCACAAAAGCCCCGGACTTGGAGCCCATGAAGCAGAAAAAAGCTGATGTAATGGGTTTAAGAAAATCTCCGAGGGGAGTCAAACCTCACCCACACAACCCCAACTGCACCCCCTCCTCCCCTGCCCTCCACAATCCCGCCCCTTCCTCATCCACCCTTCAAAACTCCTCCGATGAAGAAGCGGTCACCACCTTTCGGTTGCTTTGATCCGCGGGGACGGCAGGTTGGTTTTAGCTTTCGGATGACATAAAAGTTTGTGATTTTAAAAAAAAAAGTGAAGAGAGAAAATGTTTATGATTTGGTGTTTGTGATGGGGGAAGGGGAGCAGGAGATGAAGGCAGAGGGACGAGGGAGGAAAAGAAAGGAGGAGGGAAGGCCGGGGAGGAGGGGGGAGTAAAGAAAAGAAATCCCAGCCTTGGCACACAAACACACAGACTCAGTGCAGCGCAAAGCACAAAAGAAACCTGTAACGCCTCCAGATTCCTTCTAGCCCAGTATCAAAGACATGCTTTGGTTTAGAACAAGAGACTAGTGGGTAAGATAGGACCCAGTGAGCCAGTGAACCCAGCACCGGCTCGGCTGGGTGCTGCCAGTTAATCTCTCAGATAGGATTTTTTCTCCCTTCTTCTTCTTCTTCTTCTTCTTCTTCTCCACCTCCTCCTCCCTCTCTTTGGGGATATCAGTGTTGCTGTGTAGCTCTGAATAGAGGGACTTGTCTAACCTGATCGCCGGTCAGAATAAGCACAGGGAGAGGCTCACAAAACACATGCAGCGATGACGGCAGCTTTCAAGTCAGGAGGTGGCATTAAAAAAAAAAAAACCTGCCTGCTGGTCCGTCCTGGTGCCTTCAGCGTCGCTCTTGTCGCAGACCTCCCGCTGTTTTCAAAAAAATGAAAGCTTCACAGACGTAAAAATAAGAAAAGTTTAGTCCAAAGTTTAACTGGAGTCAAAAGTTTGCTCTCTGCTTTCTTGATGACGACTATTAATCCTTTCTGAAATGCCGTCTTCAGCGTGACTGCAACTGAAATTCCAAACGTCAACCTTCACTTAATCAATGATGGAAGAAGAAGACATTCCTCCCAGTTGTGGAGCTGAGATAAAACATTTGGCTATTCTCTTGGTCAAGGACTTAAATGATAATTGCTGCTGATATTTGTCCATCTGGTATGTTGTGTTGCATCTTCAAGGCCAATGTTGATATTTGAGAGTACTGATAACATGAGAATTGCTCCATTTTAACCCTTTAAACCCGAAGCAGTTTCTTGGTATTTTTTTTCCAAGTGTTACCAATACTGTTCAAAATGGGGACTGTAGATATTTATTTTTTTTTTTAACAGTCTTTGTTCGTCTCTTATCCGCTCTACACAGCCTGCAGTTCAGACCAGGTCCTGAATTTTCATCACATGACTGTTGGTTGCAGCTGAGCCACTCAGGCCTTCATGGTTGTGCAGAGAAACACAGATTTTTTTGTTTTTTACAGAATGCGTTTCCTACAAACTGTATATTTTCTGCAAATTTTTTAAAATGGGCACTGCAGAAGTTTGGTTGTTTCCTGACTTGATAGGCAGACGAGTAGTTCAAGAACCTTCTCAAAATTGTAAATGTTCCTGTTTCTGGAGGGTTTGATAAATGGTGTGATTTAAACCGTTTTCTCTTCTAAAGCTAACATGCCTTTTTAAATCCGCTGGCAGGTTTTGGGGGTTCAGGAGGTTAAGTAGACTTCATTTGTCAGTGCACTTTGGTGGCCAAACTGTTTCTAAAGTACCTCAAACATAGCTCAAATATGCCGTCAAACTTTACCACACAAAGCATTTACTGCATGTACATTGCGCCCGTGTGAAAAACCTGCATGACCTCGTCTTATCCTTGAAGCTGCGACAAAGACAAAGCAATCGGCGGTTTGGAGAGCATCCAAATAGCTTCCGGTGCTTCTGTTCTTGCCATCAAGGTTTTCCCTTAAGGAATACAAGTAGGAAGCCCAACGACGACTCCCCGCTCCCCATCGAAGCACCCCTAATTCCATGTTTCACATTATTCCTGGAAGTGGCCCCCGCTTTTGTTTATTCACATTCTCATTTCCTCTGGAATATCATTAGCTCCTCAGAGGGCCTCGAGCTCCTGGATCGCGCTTTCCTCCTGTTTCCCCCCTCCAGGTTGTCGTGAAAGGTGATCGTGCAGCCATTCACAGAAACAAGAGAGCCAGCGAGAGAAAGAGAGGGGCAGGGGAAAGAGAAGCCGCGAGCAAGCCAAGAAAAGACTTGGGAAACTGTCAGGGGCTGATTCTACGTGCGCCAGTTTTCACAAGGAAAATCAATCTCTCAAACCTCCCCCCCCCCTCCCCGTCCTCGCCACTTATTCCTCCCTGTTTTTCTTTAAACGTCGGTACATTTGAAACAAAATCATGAGGTTAATTGCTGGTGACACTTAACACATTCCACATGTGGTTTA
The DNA here is from genome assembly GCF_000690725.1 of Stegastes partitus. Lineage (NCBI taxonomy): Eukaryota > Metazoa > Chordata > Actinopteri > Pomacentridae > Stegastes > Stegastes partitus. The sequence continues at coordinate 614,668 of NW_007577905.1, forward strand.
GCGGTGCCCCCGCTCTTCATCTCCGTCCCCCGAGTGCAGCGCGACCTCAACCGTCCGACCTGGAAGTGATGTAGGTGAGCGCTTCCTCTGGTGTGCTCGGAGCGCCAGTAAGTGTTTCCTAAAGAAAACAAGTCGGAGGCGGCCGAAATCTGAAACCAGCACTAATGCTGTGCTGCCTCTCCACCTTGCCTCTCTCCCTCCCCAAACCCTGTGGCCACGGGGGGAAGCCGAGGTAAGGAGGAGGGGAGGCGGCAGCAGCAGCATCAGCAGCTCTTATTATATGAAACCTACCGTCTGCGTACATCTAAGTGTGTGAACATGTGCTGGTACTGTAAGTCCAGTTCACATTCCTCTAAACTTTCACTGGCCAGGAGCTGCAGTCCTCAGCAAACACGCTGCGTTCACGTTGGCCTCGTGCAGCCACGCTGGCATGCGAGGCCAAAATGGCTTGTTTGTGCAGTTGTCGTGTGGAAGGTCATTCACTACATTAAGTGTGTGTGAGGACAAAATGAACCTGACCTTTTTGCAGAAAGCCCCGTCTGCCTCCCCCTTTAAGAGCAGCCGGATTACAACACTCATCTCCCGCCGCAACCGAGCGTCCGCAGTCGCTCTGATTTCATGTTCGGCGCTCCGCTTTGATGCGGCAGGGCTGCTGTGCATATTTGGCAAGTGACTTTGGTCATCTGAAGTGTTTCCATCCCCTTAATCTAATATCTCAAAGCATCAGGGTTTAGGTGCAGCTTTTGATTGCGCGCCAGCAGCTCGTCTTGGACGTGTTAGATCTCCGCAGGCCGCCTCTGCCTCCACGCCCACATAGTGTAAATCCATAGTTTCACATGGAGCCTGGTTAAATCAAAAAAACACCGTGCTGAGGAAAGAACCAGCGGATTACTGTCATGTCTGTTATCAACTGTTGGCAAACGCATATTGTGATGTGATTTGATGATTGTCGTGCAGATGTCGGATTCTGAGCAAAGTTTGGTTTTACGTGCAAAGACTCAAAACATAAATCAAATCTGAATCTTTTTCATCCAGCCGTAGCTAAAGACCCGTTCTAACATATGAGTGGCGTACAAAGGTCTGTAAAGTTTATCAGCACAAAACAAATCTGTTCAGTGATTGGAGATTCTCACATCATCTTATCTGACAGTAAACTATATCTTTCATTAGCTGGTTGGGCTAAACAGGGCTTTGGGTATTTAAATATCTAGATGTTTTCACAATTTTCTGACATTATTTTCTCCATCTCCTATCATGGCTTTACAGCGGCGTCCTTCACCAACTAGTCAGCAACCAGTTAGGAAGACGCAGCTCGACTCCGCACCACTGTTGGCTCAACTGCGATGTGTACTCTGCTGCATGAGCTGCAGATGGAGCTGAGAGGATTGTGAACAATGGAGCTGGAGCTATGTGATGATGCCATCTCTTGAATTATCTCAGGCGTCTTTTCCTGCATTATGTCCTGTAAAAGAAAAGTTTTATATCTGCACATGCTGGATAACATAAACCCTTATCTGTCGATGATGATATCACCTAATTTGTTTTGGTAGAGCTTCAGAACATTGGAAAATAACCTGAAGTTAACCGATAATGAAAAGATTTCTTAGCAACATCCTTTAAAGTCTTAGAAAGTTGTTTTTGCTGGCGACAAGCATTATGTTTCCCGCGTGAGGAAGTGCAAGTTGGCCACACTTTGGGGTCCGGACACTGCTGCCGCCATGTTGTGCTCTCAAGGGGATGGGGCAGGAGAGCGTTGAAGGAGGGCAGTATGGGCCTACGCTCTAATCCCATTCCAGCAGGCTGAGCAACAGCAGCAGCAGCAGCAGCAGCAGCAGCTTGCACCGCATTCCTCAGCTCTGGAGGCTTTTTTGGGGCGGGGTAGGGGAGGGAGAGCGACATTCCTCCATGGCCGGGGCCATCAAAGACCGCCGCGCCACATCAAAGGCCACTCAGAGCCTAGGTGTTGATGACTGCAATCCTCCCCTCGGTCCACTTTTAGCAACCTCAACCCCCTTTAGCCCTTCCAACACACACACACGGAGCAGGCGGACTGCAGCAGGTATGTTCGCCCCGCGGCCTCCCTTCCTTTACTCGCCAACCGTCCCGCAGCAGCATTAATCACGGCTCATTAAGCAGCGACGTCGACTTTTGTTTTATGGCGAAGATGAGCAGGAGCTGATGTTTGGGGCGTTGCTGCAACAAACGTCGGACTCCGGCAGTGGCAGCGTTTCCCTGTTAATTCAGATGCATGCTGAAGGTGGCCTCTGGGAGCGACAGAAAGAAACGCCTGATTGTGAAATCTTGTAAGAAATGTTGTGGAGAAAGAACACGTGTCCTGGCTGTGTGCTGTATAGAACTGTTTATTAATGAGCCCCATGTCTCTCTGCTTGTTGTTAGTCATGCTAATGAATGCACAGTGGCACCTTGATGCTGACAAATAATTCATGCACCAACTTCGGTAATTGTCCTCGTAAGGACGGCGGCCTTCGTGCACACGGGGACAATATGTTTGCTCGCTGTTTATCTGATGCCCTGAGTGCAGTTGTTTCCACTCCCCTCCCTCCCCAGAAAAAAATGGTGGCATCCAGCCCAATGTTGACCCCTGAACTTTGTCGGCCCGTCCTTTGTTCGTGTCACTCTAGGTTTTAAAGACTGAAGAGCCGAAAGTGACACCAGAGAGACTTTTGAGTGCACACACACACACACACACGCCATTGACGGTTTCGGGATGCACTCGCCGAGAGTTAATAGAGTCACAAGCTCGGCGTCCTGCTCAGTGTTAAAGCTGTCAACCCCCGGTGCCTTGTGCTACATATCAGGACATTTACATGATATTAGGTGTCCTCTGCCAGCGTCCCCCGCTCCCACTGAAACCATGACACTTGTTTGCTTTGCCTGTTGCTATGAAGATGGCGTGGAGGTGATTTTGGAGGGAGGTTAAGGAGGGGGCACGGCGAGGAGAGGCGGGGCAGGAGGGGGGCAAACAGACGGATGCTTTGAAGCTCGCATCACAAAGCTGGCTGGCTTAGGGCATGGCCTTGACAGAAGAAAAAACAAAAAACTTTTCGGTTAAACGACACGCTTCATTAGTTAAATTGTCATTAAATGTAGTGCTCTCAGAATTGTTTGTGTTTTTTATTTTACATTTTTATTAAACTCCCACTTTTAGTTGGTTCAAAAAATAAAAGATGGCTGCCAAACTAGCCCGGGCTAATTGTTCCTTTAGTCCCAGAGGAGAAGACAAAAGGGAGGAAGTCTTCATTATTTGAGAGGAGAAGCAGAGGGATCCCTTTACGGCGATAGTGTTACAGGAGGAGGAGTGTCGGCCCCACCTGTAGGGCCCTCCCAGCTGCTCGCCTGTAACTGGATCCCCGCTCCTTCTCTCCTCAAGGCTACCAGCGCTCTTTGAAGTTATTTCTAGTGCTGGGAAAGAGGGGCAGAGAGCGACCGAGAGGGGCAAAGAGTGACTGCCAGAGTGAGAGGGGAGGTGGTGTGCATGTAAGTGTGTTAGTGCATGCATTTGGGTTTGTGAGTCTGTTTGTGCGTGCTATACATAGGAGGCTGCAATTCAAAACTCTTGCTCCTTTCCTGTGCTCTCCCTCCTCCTCCTCTTCCTCCTCCTCCTCCTCCTCCTTCCCCAATGCAGTCTGACATTGAACCTTTGTAGGAGGATAAGAAAACTACCAGATGCGTAGTTTTGTTTAGCGACTGCCTGACATAGCGTGACATGAAGTGAATGAATTAAATCTATAATAAGCTTGAAGGTGTTTTATTTACCGGCTACAAATCAAACCACCCAATATGCTGACTGATAGTTTTTCGGAGCAAAAAACTTGATTAAACAGCTCAGAGAGCACCACAGTGAGTTTGCAAGAGAGGAATTTTGATATCTTTGTGGATTTCTGTGTAATATTAGAGCATATTTCTTTACTCCAAAAAAGTTTATTTTCCTCTCTGAACTTCAAAACCCACAGGAAAATTTGAAAGATAGACATTTAAAAACTGCCTGAAAAATAATAAAAACATATCACCAAAATGACACCACTTATCAATGCCAGAAATGGTCTAAACAGAAGGAATCATCGATATTTTTTTTGGTTTCCTACAATCTTTGAACTCCTCATCTGTCAGAACAGTGATCCAAATAAGGGTCAAATTGGGATATTGGATCAAAATCACATTATTCTGCATATCTCATTTAGAAATTTGCCATTGCACTAAACAGATTCTGCAAAAATCAAAAAATTCTGCACTCTTCAATACATCCACAAAGCCATGAGTGACTCAGGTGCCACCAACAGTCATGTGTCCAAAATTCAGGGACTTTAGGCCGAACTGCAGACTGTGTTCACACAGAGCAGATAGTACGGGAACAAATTAGAAATGTTCAGTTCTGTCTACTTCTAGTCAGGGTTGTGCTGTTTCCACAGAGGTGCAGGACTTCATGCTGCAGTGCAAAATGAGCTCACAGTGATGGACAAATGTGACAGGAAGCCGCTTGGGGTTCAGACAGTTAATGCAATTTCAAGGTCAATATTTGACCAGTAGTTCAGCCTTAAGCCCATTCGGTGTAATTGTTGAGAAACAAACAAACAAATCCCTGTCCAGACTTCTTAAGACTGGTGGAAACTCTAACCTGTCTGCATCCAAGGACGCTCGCTGTAAATCCTCCTGGTGAGGTCTGTTAAAAACACACATTCCAACCTGCACCAGCAGCTTAACCTAACAAAGACTGAACCAAAATGACCCGGTTAAGAGAGACTCCTTGCCCTTGCCTGCTCCGCACGGGCCATCATGTGGATTAAGGTCCAGTGGCACACTTTGGTTTCCTTCCGCTGACTGTCGAACACCATGTCTGAGCTCCTCAGACTGTCTGTGCTGCAGGTGTGATCATGAAGCAGAGGAGATGTTTAGAGATGAAGAGGAATCTCACATGAACAGATGGTGACAAAACTCTCAGAAAATTTGACCTCTGACTTCTGACTGTCAATCAGTTGTGACTTGCTGCATACTTCTTGCAAAATACATGCTTCCATCGTGATGGTAAACATGCAGTTATGAATGAAAATTACACCTCGTGCATGTTGCGTTGGGCTTCTGTGTTACTGTAAATCATTAGTTTCCGTGTGCAGACGTGTTATTACTCAGAGCGAGTTAGCAGCTTTGTAGATGAAATATGCATATACAATATATGAGGCTCTATTGCAGATCTGGCAACCGAGCTTTCATTAGTATGTATGTGTGTCTGCATGAAAGAACTTTTCTCACATTTTTTTTAAATAAAGGTGCCACTTTCGCTCTCAAGAGCTGCACATCATGTAGACAAAGTGAAGCACAATCACCTCATCTGTTTGTTTACTGCAGGTGTGCGAGCAGAGAGAGGTCATTTGTGTCCTTATTACCGAGAGCTGGTGCGTCTGTGTGTGGACACATTTGCAGACGAGGGTTGGGGGGTTAAGCAGCAGCATGTTTGTAATTGGTTAAAGCATGCTGCCATGTGTGCCCTGCAGGGCGCTGGAAGCCGACTACGTCTTGACCACGCAGCAGTGTGCTGTCAGGGAGGTGGCAGCAAAGCGGCAGGTGGAGGAGCTGCTTCAGTGTCGACATCGTGGCAGTTTGTGTGATTTGGCTTTGTGCTTGTTCGCTGGATGTTACGTAACGAAGCGTTGGTCTGCATAAAAATGTTTGCAGTCACTGCAGTCGTTTAGGCCTGTTGCTTTTGTGTTTTTACTGTTCCAGTGGTTATATTTGACCAGGGAGATCGTGATGGTCTGTAAAAGCTTCAAAAACCATCTCCAAGTGATTGAAAGATGAATCATTAGTTGCAGCTGATACAAGTGCAAGAATTTTCTACTTCAATAATTTATCCACAGAGTGTAATTTCAAGCTGTAACAGAGAGCCATAGATTCTATTTAAGATGCAAACAGGTTGTTAACTGTCAGATGGATGCAAACTAAACTGGTTAGAAAGATGTAAAAGTCTACTGGTTGTAGTGTTGTTTCAAAAAGGCCCTGCTGGTGTGACTGTCTGCTAATGTGCAAGAAGGTTCTTTAAAATTGTGCTTCCATACGGTGTTTCTGGGCACATTTTGAAGCATCACATTGGAAGAAGTTTATGGAAATGGCAAAAAAAATAAGTTTTTATACTCTCTTGAGGTGGTTTTTGACTTTTTTGAAAAAGACCCACATGATGGGTTCTGACACAGCGACGGTTTAACTGACGACACTGACGAGCTGTTTCTGCTTCTTTTGTCGTCTTCGCCTCCACACGGTATCAAACATGGACGCTACGAGCTGACTTGAAAGAATTCCGTTTTTCTCTTTTCTTTTTTTTTTTTCATCCTCATCTCCTCTCCTCCCGTCTTGGTCCGTCCCACCGGAGATGAAAGCTGAGGAGGAGGAGGAGGTGAGGAAGAGGCTGGAGGAGCTGAGGTGACGGGCGTTTAACAAAATGAGACATCATTGCTTCAGAGCCGTTGTTTTAAATATCTCAATTAAATCCCACAGCTGCATCGTCTGTCAGTTGTTATAGCCAGCCGCTGGATTTTCTCATCAGTCAGAGGAGCAGGACTGTGCTCATGACAGCTTACAGTATATGTTTACCTTTAATTCAATTCATAGTGTGGCAGAACAAGACATTTAAGGCGTTACACACAAAAGAATACGATGCAAATCAAGAGTGGTGCACATTATATTGTATATATAACAGGGCTGAGTGGTATATGTTACCCCAAAATGGTTTGTATATTCCAGCTGTGTGTCGAGCCTTTTTAGTACATCACAGGTGCAGGAAAGAGTTTGACACACCTGTGCATCCTCACTTACAGCTCCTCTGGTTTCCTTGAGATGCATTTTAAAAAAACGAGACATCCTTCAACATGACGATCGATTTCCTTGTCACGGGCAGGAGGATGGAGGAGATGGAAGGATCAAAAGATGAGCCTCTGGTTCTGGTTCTGACTTCTTCTGACGATGTCGCCTGTACGACCACCTTCTGATGACACTGCACAGCCCAGTTTAATCGCAATTAATGGAAACAGGCCTAATCGTCTTTTTTTAAAAAATATTTTATGCAACATTTCAAAAGTTTCGCTTCATATTGACAGTTTTTTCCAAACGTGTCGAGTCACTGCTTATAATTTCAAGCCGTAAGAAAGAGCCACAAATCCTATTTCCTTATACTTTTGACATTTCTTAAGCAGATTATTTGCTAGATGGTGTGAATGTCTGCAGCTGTACTACAAGGCTCAAGGTTGTCTAAGTCTCTGGAGCTGTGTGTGTGTTTGTGTGTGTGTATATTTGCATTTCATAGTCTTGACTATCCTGTTGCCTTCCTACTCAGACTTTTTTTTTTTTTTTTAAACTCCAAAACAGCTCTGAGAGTTGTGACTCTGACAGACACCAACTGGTCCCAGGAGAACCTCTGTGATCAGACGTACACGCCCGCCACCTCTGTTGGCAAAGCTGGTGTGTTATTCCAGGAAGTTGACAATACTCCCCCCCTACATCATATTCAAAGGGAAGTTGTGAGCGCAGTGCCAGGGAGGGGAAAGTTTTGGTGGCGGTGGCGGTGAGGAGGGGTGTCGGAGGAGGTCGGAGGAGGTCGGAGGGGTCGGTTGAATTAAAGGGCTCCGGGGAGGTGGGCGGGATGCTCCAGGAACTGGGGGTGAACGAGTTCACGGCGAGCGGACGGGACGGTCGGCGAGAGGTGCCGCCGAGTTACCCCTCGGTCACCCATGATATGATTCAGGCTCCACGCTAAGCTCTCCACACGCCAAACAGCGAGACACGTAAACACATGCACGGCACCGGGGAAGCAGGTGGGTGCGAGGACTGGCGTCGTGCCCAGGTTTTTCTTCTTCTACATTTTGTGTGCGTGTGAAATAAATGTCAGCTCTTCTTCCAAAACGTATAAAAGGAAACCAAGCGAACAGATCCGTGTGGTTAATCATCACCAAAAACACCTTGTAAAAAAAATCGTCTGCGGCTGGCGTTCAGACAACAAAGCGGCTTTGATTGTTGCGACCGGAGCTCGTCCTCCGCGTGACCTCGGTGCCGACACGAAGAGTTTTGGATGAAATATTGGCGATTGGGGTTTCTGAAATGATGTCTCAAGAAAATGCAGTACAGGCAAGTCTATATCTGCATCACGTATAGTTGAGTTTAGCTCAGGGATCATCTTCAATCCACCTACTTGCCTTTGATGTGTTGAGCTCCTGGCGTGTCGTAGCAAGGACGCCTTGTTGTAATGCGTAGCAATAGTATGCACCACATCTCAGCAAGAGTAAAACTTTAAATAGACATGCAATTCAGCAACTCCTTTTGGAATTGTAGACTTTGCTACGCTGCGAGCAAACCTCTCCCCTCAAAACTTTCTCGGCTGGTGGTGATAAAAGCGAAAACTTTAGAAAAATTCCTGCTTTGTCGCAAAGTTTTCTTTCTTTTTTTGGACCACGGGGGATTTTTCATGCTCAACTGCAGATGTTTGGAGAGAAGATTTAAAAAGGCAGCATTTTTAAAAACTTAAGTAAGGCGATTATTACTTTTTATGCCAACCATTCGTACTTTTTTATCACGTTAAAGCACATAAACACACTAGATTAAAAAAACCTCCGGCTCTTCCATGGAAGGGCAGCACAGCGTGGTGAAGGCTGGGCAGGGCGACTGTTTTGGACGTGCAGGAGGGATGAAGGGGTAACGGGGGGCTGTAACCGGGGCCGCCAATAATTTGGAGGGAGATAGGAAAAGGGGGTGTGGCAAGAGGGGAGGGGAGGGAAAGGAGGGGCAGTAGAAGTGGTTGTTGTATGATCAAAGGCTCAGTGAATTGTGTCACAGACAGACGGAGAAGAATGGCATTGGATGGTGTGACTTGCATTTTGATTTCCTTTGAGAGCCAGTGGTGGTGGAGGTGGTGGTGGTGGTGGGGGAGAGGGAGAGCGGGGGAGAGCGGGGTGGTGATGGTGGGAGTTTTTAGGCCCTGTTTTGATCCCATTACCAACAGTTATCAGGTCACTTGTTGGACCATAAAGGATGAGAGTGAAAGTTTCAGCTAAACCCAAGAGTTTCATTATGTCGCATCCCATTTTCCAAAGTTATAATGAGCTTTAGGGTCACATTTTGTACTTAAATCACAGTGCGTTGATGGAGAATATAAAATAACCAACTGTGTGCACGCTCTTAGCTTAGAAAAAAAGGGGCAAACTCGACTTTCTTCAACAGGAGACATCACTACAACACTAAAGCAGGAATCACTGTTTATATTATTATTATATTATAACAAGATCACACACGAGCAGGAGCTTCCTCTACAGGTGGTTTTCCAGAAAGGGGCGGTACGTTTGCTGGGGGTGTGGCCGTCTTGAGTGGCAGGTGGAGTTCAAATCCCTGCCAGGATTTCATTGAGAGTGTGGCCTGTGTAACATTATATTCATGTGAAAGGCTGCCTCCCCCATGGGCAGGACAGACGGGGGCAGAACCAGAGCCGCCCCCTTGTGGCACTCGGAGGGCGCCAGTTGCCCTACACCCAAACCACCGGTACGGACGGAGGAGCTAAGTGGAACAACCGGGTGTTTCCAGTGGGCTGAGCTTGTGCGATTTGGGGCCTAGCGGGGAAAGCTAGCAGTTTGGAACACAAGAGCGAACACAAGGGAGCGAACAGTCTCTGTCATTTTGTGTGTTTGTGTGTGTGTGACGGCACGTTTGCATATGTGCTCGTTAGTCTTTTGTGTGCGCGGGCCAGTAGCTGTGACCCACTTCACCAGATCGCCGTCCAAACCGAGCTCCTTTTCCTTTCGCTCCCTCATCCCCACATCCATCAACGCCTACGTCAACATCTGACAAAAAAGAAAAATCCCTGTGGTGGAGATAATGGTGCAATGGCCAGCCTCTAAAATAACAACATGGTCCACAACAACAACACTGTCCCATTTGGAGTGCAAGAGCCCCCGCACAATGGCCTAGTGTTCAGGGCCCAGGGGCGCAGGCGGGGCTCCCCACTGCCATCCAAGCTGTTAGACAAGCAGGCGAGAGAGGTCATAATCACACAGCAAGCAGCACTCCACTTCCTGGTCCTTGGTTAGGTTGACTAAAACACAGAGTCAGTCTTTAGATCCCCTCCTACACCCACTCACTGCTTCTTCCCTTGCAGCACGCTCACAGCATAACTCACACGAGATACAAAATGTTACCTTAGTTGACTGGGATGTGCGGCATGCACCGGAGGATTGTTACGGTTTGCAGAGCGATGATATGTGGGAGGGGCAGGTTGAATGGAAACCTGACTCAGTTACGCTCTTTTATCTTTGTCTTTCCCTTCAATTTTGGTGTCCTCCAAAACCTGAGAGGTAGAACATGCTCTGAAATTATCATACCAAATGTGTATGTAATGTATACCTGTGCTGCCTGCCTGCTCCTGCCAGCCCTAGGCTAATATCTATCTTCCAAGCAGTCAGCTAGAGCACAGCGGCGCTCTGCTCACCTGTGTTTACAAGGGAAAAGCAGCTTTAAGAAAATGCGCAGTGAATCTGTGAAATGCAGGAAGATGAGGTGACTGCATCCTCTGAATCTGTGAAAAGGTGTTTTTGAGTCTTTGAGGAGCCTTTCTGTATGATGACCCCCTCTTTGGCTTTCCTTGCTCCGTTGGTAGAGTGATAGATGTGTTTCAAACAGTTCTGATTGAACGTCGGAGCTTAATCTTTCATGTTTCATCATACGCACATTTGTCAGTGCGTGGGAGGTCTGTGGAGGAGGATTCAAGGATGACTGCTTTTTTTTCTGTAAAGGTGCATTTCACAATCCAAGAGCGAATGTATGTGGAACGTGTACGTCTGCAGATGTATACGTCTTCAGTCGTAGATGTCATCCCAACTTTGATACCCCGAAGGCAAATGGTTTTCTTTAGTTCTTCACTGTTAAAACTGATGCCTCCGTCGTCAGATTTCATCGAGAAAAGATGCTACTTCGTGAAGCTCCAAAATGGCACACGTTGTCCACATTCCTTCCCTATGACTCTTCCATAGTCCACCTGATTTGCATCTGACCCCCTTACTATGAGCTAAGTCCTCCCCAAAACCCCTTCAGGTCAGGGGCTTGACCCTTCAGCCTTGTGGCACTGAAGTGACCGGGCGCTTTCTGAATATCTCTTCAATTGGCCCGCTGCACAACTAACCTGCTCCCAACGTGATGAAGTGGGGTTCAGAGGTCAGGGGTCAGCGGTGGAAGAAGGGTATCTTGGGTCATCAGTAGTGGCCCAGCGGCCAGCGTAGCCTCAGGCTCGGCGCCACAGTGCTCGCTGATTGGAGTGGTGTGGTCATTGGGTTAATAGGATAAGTGGCCTGCAGGTCACTTTGGCCCAGTTTAATGCTAATACAGGAGCTTGTCTTTGCACTGTTGCCAGGGTGGGGAATGGATCCAGGATCTGCAGACTGGTTACAGTTTTAATCCATCCTTGTTTGAACACGTCATTATTTCGTCCCAGTGAAGTGCTGACAGCTGCAGTTGTAATCTACTTTTTCCTTACATTTTCCTTGTGGTTTGTGTTTAATTTGCACCATTTAAGTGATGGTATTACTTTTGTCTTCACTCCAGATACAGATTAGAGCTGACCGAGACTGGCTAATGGCAGATATAACTGTATTGGCATATATGAAAACTTAATTTTGCAGAACATAATACAGAAAAATGTTGCTTGGGATGTTTTAGAAACTGTGTCGTCACATAGTTTTTCTAGCAGAGCCACTACTGCTCCACTGTTTACAATACTTTCTGTACAATCTGCAGCACATGTAGCAGAGTATGTCGGTGGTGTGGAGTCAGGCTTTGTCTTCATGGTAAATTGCAAACAAGTTTGTGAAATACATTGCTTGAAGTTCATTTTATTTCTTAAATATAACTGTAACCTAATATATAAACAGTACCAATCAATATATCAGAGTTTCCTACTCCGTAACATCCAACATTTGGCGGGCTCTTATACAGATGCCTCTAGGTCATCCTACAAGATTAGTGACTAGATAAAGCTTTAGATAAAGCTTAAACTGTGGAGTAAAGATTGTGTTGTTGTTTTTTTTATTCTCATTACGTGGCAAACTGTCTTATAGTTCGCTACTCTCGAGAGTCTTCAAAATCTTCCCCCAGCCAAGACAACTGGAGCAAAATAGGAAAGTGCTTTGAGATAAATGCCTTTGTTATTTTGAAATTAAGCAGCCCGCTACCTCTTTGTTGTTTTGGACTCGGGGAGTGAGTCAGTGTTTGTGATGTCTGCCGTCTCTTTACCTTTAATCTTCTTAAAGACATTGTCTAGGTGCTGGCTCTGCAGAGCATTTTGGCAGAGAACTGGGCCAATTTAGTGGCCTTAAGTGTAAAGAGAGGACATGTGAAGATAGTCTGATGGATTGTATTTGTTGTGCTTTGGTCTGAAACATCAGCATCCGCTTTCTAATTTAAGAGACGATAAAATGTACCCAGTCATTGTGCGTGCATACACAAGCACAATAGAAATGGCAGCAACATTCATCATTTTGCAGCAGTGAGACTGGAAGTAGACTTAACGCACTTTTCCCTAAGTAGAAATTCAGCAAAAATCTGCCCCATCAGCAGATCCACGAAAGCATATAAATCCCGGTTTTGCTCATCTGCTGCTATTTCTCGAGAGGTCAGGTGGAATGCTACAGTGTATGTTTAGATCCTGCACGATTTTTGCAGCACACAGCGAATAGTTCAGACATCTAATGCTCTTAAGCTCTTAAAATTCATTATGGAAAATAGGTGACAAGTGGATTATAAATTGGCATATTCCCTAGAAAGGGCTGGGGGTGTATTCAAGAGTGATGAGTGCAGTTCTGAGCCAGTTGTTCGCCTCGTGCCTACAGCAAATTCATAAACCACTGTTGCCAAGACCCTCAAAGCTGATGAGAAAGTGTTGGGTGAAGAGCTCAAGACACAAAATTACATGTTTATCTAAGACTTGCTTGACATGCTTTTGCAAAACTTTGATTCTGGTTTCGGTGCATCATTGGTGTTGGAGTTGAATGCCAAGGCTGCTCACAGTCACCACATTAACTCATTACCTTTGACCTAAATACTAACCTGTCATTTGTCTCCTCTTTCCAGATGCATCCTTTGGGACTATGTAATAATAACGATGAGGAGGACCTGTATGAGTATGGCTGGGTCGGAGTGGTGAAGCTGGAGCAACCAGAGCTGGACCCCATTTGTCTAACCGTCCTGGGAAAGGTAAAGAACCGGTTGTTTCTACTTTCTGTGTTGTGTCTGCGCATCAGTAGCTACATTTGCCCTCGTACCTTTTACAGGTTATTTTACAAGCCCTGGATGAAATATTCGTTGGAAAGCTAATATTGTAGCATAGCTGCAGAAATACTGCACACATAGAGCAACAGCTTAAACTCTCTACAAGAAGTCAGGGAAAAATATCACTTATCACTTTGCATTCACAAGTATTCTATTTGCATACTTAATGGCAAGTATCAGGGTGCCGCTGTGGGTTCGTTGAGTCATGCAATATGGAAATCAACTTCGGTTTAACATACGACAGTTGGGGTTTTTGACACCTTCATCTGATGAGTTGTGTGAAAGGAGACCATATTTTTGGCAGTAACCTCTGAACTCCAAGCAGTTTCTGGGCGTTTTTATTCAAAGTGGAATTTTTACTGTGATATAAAGTCCTGTACCTCTATGTAAACAGCACAGACATGGCTAGAAGTAGAAAGACCTCAGATGTGTCTTTTGTGCTGTGTTACAAAGCTGTAACGCCACAAACAAGCAAACAACAACAAAAAAAAACAGTTACATTTCTTTGGGTTTTACCAAAACAAAAAACTGGAATCAGAAAGTACAACATTTTTCCAAGTGGCCACAGGTTTTATCAATACTGTTCAAACAGTTTGGTGGCTCTACATGTTGTAGATGTTGAGTTTTAATTCGTTTTCATACCCGGCACTTATTACCTCTGGATTGCACCAAGAAACACAGAATCTTTAACAGAATCTATTTTTGTCCAAATACTTTATTTTTGGCAATTTTAAATGAGACATGTAGAATAGAATGATTTTGATGAACTATGGTGTAAAATCATAGGTTTGGTTCATTTTTGAAGACAGGATAGAATAGAAAACCTGACAGTTCTTTGTTCCTGGCTCTGACAAATGGGCTAATTTGGTGATTTTCATTTTAAACGTAACATGCCTTTCAAACCTGCTGGCAGGATTCAGAGAGGCAATTCTCATTATAGATGTACTGCTTAATTTATTGACTATTAGGAAATTGTCTGACCGCATTCAGGGTAAAATTGCTCAGCAGTTTTCAAGGCCCAGAACACCCTCGGTTTTAATTTGAATCTATCGCCAGTTTTCTCCTCTTGGGACATGAATAGACTGAAAGAATAATAATGGGATTACTGTTTGCCTGTAAACTCCATCTTTGAAAAATCTCGAGGGTGCAGATCAAAATAGATGATAATGCTGTCTAGGTGTATTAACCGTTGAGATTCTTGGCTCCAAGAATGACGACAAAAAAATGTGCCGACAGCTCTGTGTTTGGTGTATGTAGACGGCCCCCCTCTGCCGCACTCAAGCTAAGTTCTTCTCCTTGTACTTAATTAAACCCTTTTAAGAATTTATCTTTGATCTTCTGTTGTCGCAGAGACAATTCATGGAAGGATGATTTAGTTTTATTTTGTTTCTTGCTTCCCATTGCTGGGAGAATGAGGGTGGACTGAATCCCTGCCTTGTCTCTCACAGCCCCTCCTCTATCCCCATCCTCCCTCCCTCCGGTGCCCAGACCCCTCCGGAGTCTCCGAGTGGTATTTTATCGTGCTTTAATTAAGTGTTCCTCTTAATGGAATGTACCAACATTCCCTGGAGGATGAGGGGGGGGTGGCCTGGCTATAGTCTCATTTATCCTGTGCATTCCCAGTGACAGAAAGAGAGCAGCCATTCATAATTTAAGGAGCCCTTGTGCCATAGACATGCTAATGGTGCACTTTCTTTGGTAGTGGTTGCTGCTACCTTGCTGATGCGTGCTGACACTGAGAACTGAAAACCAACGTGATTTTCAGCGGCTTCCCTTCGACCGTAATTATGAGCGTATTGTTGTCATGGATGCTCATCGGTACATGATTGTCATTGAGGTGACATGTCCATCTTTGAGAAGCAGTTAACAATCCCAGAGTGGATTTGCTGTTCACCTCCTACGCCTGCTATAATTGTCACGTGAACAGTTTTCTTGTAGAAACTGACGTGGTTCCACTCTTTATGTTTAATGGTGTGCAATCGGCTAGAGATCATATCAATTAATTGCAACTAGCATAGCCCACCTGAAGAGTGCATGGAACACAAAAATCACAGGGTCTCAAGTTCTGCTGCATCAACTTTAGTCTGTTTTTTTAAAACAGTGATATAGAAATGCAATGCTGAATTGGTGGATTATTCTCCTAAACAAGCAACATGGTGCATCAGCCTGTGTGAGGCATTGAATGGCAACACGAGCATTTAATAAGATGCTCCATCAGGAAGACTGGCATCAGTTATTGTTATGAGATTACCGTTTTATACTACAAGCGAAAGACCTTTTCAGACATGGAATATTAACAGAAAATATGAAAATATGGATGACGTCTTTGTGATGTCACCAATAGTTTGAAACTCAGTTTGGCCATTCCAAGTTGTCATCTTGGTTCCTAGCTAATCCAAAAGTGAGCAAAAAGGTGGAGCCTGGGTAGAACTGAGGCAGACCATGGACTGTTCTGGGATGGGACTTACTCGTCCCTCGGAGCAACTGCGCCCTTAATTATGCATAATTTGATTCTTAATACAATTTAAGTGAGTAATTTTCATTAAAAAATCACCCCTCTTGAAATTAAGACCAGCTGTAGAGACCACAGGCTGTAAACATCTTTATTTCTGCTGTAAAGTTGATCACTTTAACATGGAGGTCAATGGAAGTGGACTCAATTTCAAGGTACCCTCAAGTGGACATTTGAGGAACTGCAGTTTTTTCCATGCTGGCTCAATTTCTGGGGGTTACTGTTGAGGGATAAATTGCTGGCTTCATGTAATGTTCCTCTTGGCTTCTATTAAATATGCCCAACGGCAGTGACAGAGAAAGTCTTGGTATGTGTGCAACATTTGCCCAAATGTGATTGGTTAGTGCATCAAGTTTCAAGTAGCTACAAATAAACAAACCTGAACTAATAGAAAGCTAATCAAAGTGCCCAAATAACAGTGTATAGCCATAAGTAAGTTTACCACTCAATGATCCTTCTTTAATTATAACAGTGGTAATAAAGCAACCACAAAGACAACAGAACTCCCTTGAACGACTTTCTACTTGTTCTTCTGGGACCATGTTGCTCATCATATCTGTATCCCTTAATGTAACGACATGCAGTTCAGACGTGTTGCATTGAAGGTGATCGGTAAATGTTATCAGCTGCGACTTGGTAAGATTCCTGTTGCATAAGTTAAGTTAGTAACCAGGGTGCTCATTCAGACATGAAGCCATCAGATGCCGTCAGATTACTGGAGAGTGTCTGAAAAGAGCTTCAGAGAGGGACAGGAAAGGTAAGATAAGACTGATGGATGAAACAGTTTGTGACGGAGCCAGCTTCAGGTCCCAAGTGTTGTGGGTACGTGTGCCTTAGCCAAGTGAGCCACGAGGACACCCCAAGTATGAGAAACCCACACCTTCCGCTCCGTGGACCCAGTCAAAGCAGAGCGCTAATGAGCTGGCCATTTTTATATGTTCTGGCTTTGATGTTTTGCTAAGGGACACTGTAGTGAGGATGGCAGGAACCTTGGCCTGTGACCTTTTGGCCTCCGGCCAGCCTCCCCAACCTCTAAACCACTCCGTTTCCTCTGTGTTTATTCAGCCAGGACTATAATTAGAGGAGGGAAAACCCATTGTTGCATCTTGACAAACCCTCGCCCCGGGCCCGAACACAGCTGGGTGCTTTGCGTTGGCACCGCCGCTTTTGCCAGGCCAGACAGTGCAGTGTTTACCCCCTGCCAGCCTGCTTACGCTGCCCAGCCAGTCAGCCAGTCAGCCAGTCAGCCAGCCAGCCAGCCAGGCCACCATGCCCAGCCCCATTCCGGATACTATGCCCACTCTTACTCACTCTCCCCGCCTGGTCTGGCCTCATGCTCAGCAGCCCCCGCCCCCCTCCCGCCCAACCCGACTGGCCCCTGACTGAACCCAAGAGCCCACTCCACTTTGCTGCCACTTTGCCACCAACAGTGTTGGGGTCTCGTCTGGTCAATTTAGATTCCATTCAATTACAGAATCCCAGCGAACACACAAGACAGAATTGTTGGAGGAAAAACTGCTGTTTACTCTAATCCACATCTAAATATAAAGTGTCTGGGAACACAAGGCCCCCAGCTGTGCTTTGGAGCTGGTCAACGTGTAGCGATGGGCATGGCCTCCTCTGTTTGGAGTTGATTGAATGTGGAGAACGGGGGCTCGCCTTTGCTTTAAGTGTCTAGTCATTATTGGCTGATGCGTACAACCTTCCAAACGACTTAAAGGGCAAAATTTAACTGAGGAAGCATTTCTAATACAAATTAGATGACTTCTAATCTCCAGAGAGCTGCACTCTCTACAGCAGGAAGACAATAATTATCAATAAATTCAGAACTGCCAACCTTATCAGTCATTCTAGAGCTATTGCGAACTTTCAGCTGCTAATATAAACCTACATATTTGGCGCTGTAGAGGGTTTTTTACTTGATTTAGAACTTTTTTGGTTTAAGTTTTATAGAAACTCCACACAGAACGTTTTTCCTCTTGTGTTTTTAGCCTGTGCTTGGCTGTTCAGCTACGTTACTCAGAGCTTTCAGGCTGTGACACCTAAAATATTAGCGGCGGAGGAAGCCGAGGAAGCGAGGTCGGCCATACTAGCCTCTGAAGTCCATGTGCAAACCTCACTAAAGTGCTGGCGTGTCATATATATGTACACAGTTTTTTCCTGCAGTTCCTGTCTGGTTCCTGTGAGAGCTCCAGGACTGTTAAACCTCTGACCTCAGTGTGCCACAGCAGTTACCCCTCCCCCCAATAGCAGGAAAGCCAGGAGCAGATTGGTTCCCACTGCTGCTAACCGAGTTTAAGGTTCTCTTGGTTTAAAAGAAAAAAAGAAGGTGAATTGTCTGAATTAAGCGTCACATATACAACGACATGTCCTCGAGGCAGCAGTTGCTTCTCTTGTAGCTGCAGCTTATCAGGTCTTTGCTTTCTCAGAGGTGTTTGTAAATGTTGTAAATCATGCTCACACCTCTGCACACATGTATCCGCTCTCCAACTGAACTATTTATTGCAGTCAATAACATATTCTTAGTTGTCATTTCCTCCCCGCTGCTTGACTTTCTCAGAATTGGCCTCCCTCCCTCCTTCTCCACACTGACTCCTCGCTCGCATACGCTGCGATTTTTGGCAGCTCCTCTGGAACATGAAATCATGCCACTGGCTTTCATTGGTGGCCCACTCTGGTCAGGGTCTTTGTCGCCGTGCCAGTGAGATATCTCTTATTTCAAGTGCCGCGGTGTCAGTGCGGCGGCCACACGGGGCCTTAGCATGCCGGCTTTCTTCCTTTCATCCTGCCCAGGCTCTCATGACATCAGTCCCCAACCGGGGCAACCAAGGGGGAGGAAGGGCAGGAGAGGAGGAGGGGAGTGCTGGGGGATGGAGGTGGGAGTTAGAGGACAGAGGGGAAGGATGGCGGTTGTGGGCTTGGCTTCTCGAGGAGATGACGAAGGCGAATGTGTCTGGTTTGGTAAGTGGGTGGCTGGTGTCTCTTATGGTACAACTTTTTTTTTTTTTTTTGTACACACAAAAGTAGAAAAATGCGACCCACACTCCCACACAGCTCTGCAGCTTGTGTACAGCAAGCCTCTTGGCTGGCACTGCATGTAAAACTCGCTGGTATGAGCTTGTTGTGTGTGGCCTGGTGCTGCCCTCAACCAGCTCGTCTGTGAACCATGATCAGTTCCACCTTAAACACCAGCCAAAGACAACATTTCATGGCAGCGGAGCACAACTGGCCCGAGATCGGCTCCTACAAAGCACTTAAAAATAACTCGAGCAACAAGAAAAAGTTTCAGGATCTTTATTGACATATCCTCCCAGAAATAAAGCTAGGTGCTTTAAAGTTTTTGCCAGAGGCACACAACCATAAAAAGTGTATCCTGTGTGGGAAGCTCAGTCTTTGACACACACACACACACACAAACATGATCCTAAAACTGCAGTTGCCATGGAACAATGTGAGCGGGCAGAGGAGTGTGTCTTTTTGTACGTTGGCACTGCAGGACAGCAGGCCAGAGCAAACAGCTGCTGCGTCTTAGTGCTAAGTGGCTTTTGGACTCTTACTGTGTCTGGCATCTCGGGCAGAGAGACAGCAGTGTAGTGTGTGTGTGTGTGTGTGTGTGTGTGTGTGTGTGTGTGTGTGTGAGGAATGACCGGGATATAGAAAGTACCTGAGGGCTACGAGGATGATGTGTGTCTGAAGAGAGAGCAGCATTAGAAAGAAAGAATGGCAACAGACAGATGAGTGTGATATTGCGGGCGACTGGCTCAGAGCCTGTGGCCAGGTTAGCCGTCCTACACACTCAGGTGTGTGTTAGAGGTCGTGCCGAGGCTACAGCAATGCCAGGAGGGTGTCATGCCGCAGGGCTTGTTGTAAAGGAGCTTCGATGCTGGATTGAACTGGCTGCGTTTGCAGACCACCTCTAATGCAGCATGCCAGTCTGCATGGACACAGTCTGATCAGTGGCTGCATTTGTTTCTGCATGTAAGCATGTTCGCTGTAGCTGCCGTCTGTCTGTATGGATACCTGGAAGGCTGGCACATGAGCTTTTGTTGCGATGCTAACAGCTGCATGACTCACCGCCTCTCTTCTCGCCACTTTTCCTTTTATTCTCTTCTCACAGCGAGAAAAGAGAAAGAAAGAACGAAAATTGCTTCACTCTGCAGCCTCCAGAGTTAATCTACAGTGAAGCCACAATAGTTATTGATTCACAACAGCAGCTTTTGTTCGATACAGATGATGTTTTTTTGCGTAAAGTTTCATGAAGAAATCTTTTCAAAGCAGAGAGCCACAGAGATGCAGAATATTGATAAGACAATTTTCCCCGGTGCTCAGACTGGAGATGATAGGGCTTCACTTCCCTTCCACTGAGTGCTACAAACTGAAAGTCGATTTCTTTTTGTTTAAGTCGCTTCATGTTCGCGGTGGTAACTTCATAAACTTTTCACTACACTTCAACTCAAGTTCCCCTCCAGCAGAATTAGCTTTTCTGTCTTTTTTGTCTAATTGTGGGCTTTCATACAAAGACTTAATCACAAATACATTCAAAGTTTCTCACGTTTGACACATGATTCAAATCCAAGGAGTCACTAAACGGTCTGTGGAGTCAAATCAAGCAAATGAAAAGTTTGCGGGACTGAAACAAACTCAACTTTGCTCGCCTTACGGGGGGCAAAAGTGCACGAGCTAACTCTTTAGCTTTCTCTCCACCTGCCCCTTGCCCCAAACACACTGCACAAACACCGCCGCATGGAGGGGAGGGCTAGAAAGAGAAACTGAAAAAGAGAGGAGAAGCAGCAGGGAGAAAAGAAAAAAGAGAGAGAGAGGGGGGTGAAGAAGAAAGCTTGTGAAGCGAGGAGCACTCAGGGGCCTGCCTCTTGGGCTCTCCTTTCATGTTTGTGTATGCCTCAACTTGCTGATATTATCTTGGCCGCTCTTCCTGGCGGGGTGTCGGCAGGTTTCCACTGTGACCAGGCAGGGGCCTCTCTCTCTCTTACTTCCCATCTCTCAGGCTGTGTTGAACCCACCTTCCTACTTCCATCCCCAGCCCACCCCCCACTCCTTTAAAAAAAAAAAAAAAAAGTCCCTCTCCTAAATCACTGCTTCACCACGTTTCACGGCACTTGGAGGCACCCGGGATCCCACTGCGCTGGTTTCCATGGTCACTGGGAAGCTCCTTGTGTCATGTGGCTCAAAGTGAGCCGTCCCTGGGCCGAATTACCCAGCTTTCAATGGGAGGCCAAATGACCATTATTAGACTTCACAGCTCAGGCCTCTATTTAAAGAGAGAAGAAAGGAGCCCCGGGGACTTAAGATGAGAGGGAGAGATGGAGGGAGAGAGGGAGAGGGAGAAGAAAGAGAGGAGGGGAAATGACAGGAAAGAGAAGAAAGTGCATTTAGCAGCACTGAGGAGTTGTTTCTCTTTATTGTCCCTCCACCCCTCACATTGATTTTTGATCTCAATCACAGTTTTTTAAAGTCAGAAACCAGCCACAGCTAAAGCTCCCCTGTCTGTCAAACGGCATCCAAAAAAGACGGGGCAGCGCGAGATCAAAAGATGAGCCGTGGAAAAAGTAAATCTTAGAAAAGATAGGACCAGACATCCACCCACGTCAACCAAAGCCCCGTCTTTTCTCCCTTCATCTCCGTCTAAGCCGGCTGCTTTGCACGGGAATGCGCTTGTGTGCGTGAGAATCCTGGTGTCCCGCGCCTCGCTGCGTATGTCAGGGCCATGTTGTTGTCTGTAAGGCCCACGTCCTGGCACGGAAGCTGGAAACTGAAGCCCCCCCCTGGTCCCACACAGCTAATCTGATGCCTCTTCCCCGCTATACATGATACGATTCCTCGACTGGAGGGTTAGCGGGGGTGAAAATGGCATCCTGCTCTTGTGGTTCAGACTTCTCTTTCATGCCCTGCCAGCAGAGGCGAGGTCGGGTCCAGCGCGAGGAGATGGAGAAGAAACGATGTGTGCCTGAGTGTGTGGGTGGGTGCGTGAGGGGCGACACTGGAGCCGGCCATGCCCTGAGACAGTGAGGTAATGGAAGAAGAGAAACATGCAGATAGGGAGGGCATGGAGAACGGGGAGATGCACCTGGCACACACTAGCGGAGACGTTGTTTACTGGAGCTCAATATAACAATAAAGTTTAGATCAGACATCTGGATGGCGGTTAATTGGTTAAACTCAAAAAGAAAGAAGTTTGTTAATCTGGCAGCGTGACTGTCTGTACGAGGCAGTAAAACAGAGGTGCAGTACTTCAAAACTTCACTGAAGGATATTACTTTGACAGAGCCGTGCATGATCTGATAGCAGACAGAGGACTTGCTGTGACGAGACAATAAAGAGGTGTTATATTGGAGTCATAGCTGGCTGAGGTAAACACACCTGAATATTGCACCATCCTGCTGCTGCCTTTTGCTTTTAGCCAAACCCTGTTCACAGCCGCAGACGTCTCCTGCTTTCATGTTATCTTTATTGGCACAAAAGGAAAAGCTCTGTAGAGATGGACTCGACCAGTGATTGACCATTTCTCAAATTCAAAATCTAACTAAGGCGGGGTTTTTTAGTTTTTCTGTGCCGTCTTGTGTTCTCGTAAGTTTGCGTTTTAAAGTTTGTAACGCGTCCACATTGTGTTTTTTATATGCTGGAAGACACATCATGAGAGAAATAAGCATTATTTCCACCTTAAAACTGCAGTGTACCTATGAGGGTCTCAAAAAACACAAATTGAAACTTCCTGCATGACAAATCGAATTCTGTTTTGAGTTTCTGACCAATAATCAAAGTCGATTTGTCTGTTTATAGCAGAAATAATCCATTATGACAACTTGCCATTGTGTAGTGTGGAGCTGTTTTACAGTAGACTGGTGAGCTGGTGTGCTCGAGCTACCAGCGAGGACTTCATAGATCTGCACTTTATAGAGGAAACAATAGCATAGAGTTAAGCCATTTTTAAGCAGAAAGGGAAAGAAAAGAGGGACTTTAAAGTTTGCAAGCACTGACCTAGATGACATGAAAGCGATGTGGTGGTGAAGTGCTTCTGCATGTGTGACGACAGCTGTCGGAAGGCTCATCCATCGCCTTAAGCGGTGTCACTTGAGGCAATTTATAACTTGGGGTGAAGATGAAGTCTGAAAGTGAATCTGTGGGTGTGACGTGAGCCTACCAGGCCTTTGTAGCCCACTCCTCGATCCTGCTCGAGGCTAGCATATCACATAAAGCCTTAGCAAGCTACCGTTTGAATCGCGAGCAACGCAGACGGTTTTTGACAAGGACGAAAAATGCACAAAATCAAAAAGAAGACATTTCTGCTTCAGTGGGTCTGATCTTGATCTGTTGTTTTGTTGAGACTGACAATGAGGAGTGACGGTCCTGACAGTCCTCTCAAAGAAACTACTTCTTCTCGGGCACTTTGTTGCACATGTTTCTCTGATGACTATAGGAATAAACAGCCAAAGGTTAAGTCGGTCTCCTCTGCTGGTCCGCTCTGAGGAAGGCTGCACAGGACGAGACAAAGAGAAAAGAAAGAAAATGGGGGTTACAGGGCCGAGTCCTGACCTGCTCTGCTGTTTGCCCAGGGAAAGAAGACAGCAGGCAACACCCCTCCACCGGCAGCAGCAGAGTGCATTACAAGAGAGAGAAGCAACAACTTCTCTTTCAAGCAAGCAGGGACTTGGTCTCCTAAAGCAGCTTCAAGGCAGAGAGAGATTAGAGAAAAATCGTACGACTGCAGACGAATTAAGGGAAGGGGCGAGTTCGGCGAGGTGCCTCGGCTCGACTCGTTTGAATGAAAGTTGGCGCTCACAATGTGGCATTCGGTGGAAAATGGAAGCACAAACGCTGCCATGCATGCCACCAAGAACTGATTGGGTCTGTCAGTGCGGCAGGTGCACCTGTAGGTTGGAGTCTTGTGGTTAGTCGTTCGCCCAGGAGGTGGAACTCGCTGTTTGTTCTTTGTTTTTTCGCTGAAAAAGACTGTTGACTGAGCGAGAGTGTTATTCAGTCCTGTGTCTCGTTTAACGGTACAGATGTGCTTCTGCTTTAATCAATAAAGCTGCCTGCACAGGCAACGGCTTGTTTCAGGTCGACTCTACGTGCAACCTGACGTGTATTTTTACGGTTTTTGTCTCTTTCGTTTTGTGTGCGTTACGATTTAACAAGCTCTGCCGTGATGGAGAATGAAGTCCAAGTACTGTCTTAATAACAAAAGCTGGATTAACAACCACATCTGGCGACTGCAGAAGTTCAGCAGTTCTCTTCAAAACTGACGCTGTTAAACACATTCAGGGGTTCTTCGTTTAGACTAATTATGGATACCTTTAAAGAGTTCATGCCATTTTTTTCTTTAAACTTTCTGAACCACCGTCGTTGTGTTTGAAAGGCATGTTGTCTTTAAAAGAAATTCCCCAAATCACAGAACCAGAAACTGTAGAAACAGAGAGAACTGTCGGGTTTCCAACTTTCCAACAGCACCTTGAAGTATTCAGTTGTGACATGCTGTTTAGTTGGGACATTAAAAGCTTAAAATGATGATATTTTATTCGAAATAATAAACAACAACACCAGAAATTGTTTACTCTAATGAGAAAATATATAAAAATCCAAAGAGAATGAATGATCCTTGGTAGTCGTGAAGCTGTTACTGACTCAGCTTTAGTTATTTTCTCGGCTGAACTGCCTGCTGTGTAGACGGGGAGGCAAGCGTGGAAACTAAATCAAACCGTAGCTCGTTAAATCCCTATAGTGTGCACAATCATCTATTTTCTTTCTAGTTTTGGTAGCACTTGTGGGCACCTGGAAGAATACAGTGTGCAAATTAAATTGACGTGATTTCAAGCAATCTATGATTTATAACAATATAATGTTTTTTATTACCTTTTTTTTTAATGATTTATAAGCATATAAATGTGTCACACTGCACAAAAGACATTTTTGAATTCTTTGAGACTTAGTATTTCAGTGAAAATGAGTCCACAGTGAGTAAAACCGTGACAGGAGCAAAGAAATGAAATTGCTTGTGGTTCGTTAAAAAGCACACAGACGGCTCTGCTCCTTAAACCTGTCTGACCTACTGTTTTAATATCCACGACTGTTGGCAGAGATGTCAGCATCCTTGAAAGTCAAATAAAAACACTTATCTCTCCAGTGCCAGGAGACTTTGCAAGAGGCGAGCATGAATCTGGTGTTTCACTTGTCTTTACTTGCTGCAGACTTTATTGTCTTCCCTGCCTTCAGCTGACAGCTCACATCGTGTGAAAAATATGGTAATGCAGAATTTTCAGCACCAGGAAAAGTTTCTGCTACCTTCAGGCGTTCCTCTCAAAGATGAGAAGGAAAAGTCTAATATAAGTTTTTATTTTGTTTTTTTATTGTCTAATTCAGATGTGAGAAAAACCAGACGTGCATCAGTGTTGCTGTGCTGTTTAATATTCTCAGAAATAACAGGAAATGCTTTTTGACTGACGGCGGACCTGATCACTGCAGATGATCCCAACACTCAAATTGTGCGCCTTAAAAACTGAAGACTTTTGCCACTTTCATCCAAACAAGTCCTGTTTAGACACTAGGTGGAGAAAAAGCACTTAAATCGTAGTATTCTCGTCCCCTTGCCGGAAACCTTGTTTATTTTCCTGTGAATCACAAAGGGCCAGAGACCAAAACCGGTAAGAAAACAACATGGGAGGGACGGAGAGGAAAAGTGGAGGAAATTTAATTAGCGGTTGTCCATTCCTCCGGCCTCAGTGTTTGGTCTCGGCAGGGCAGAGCGAGTGGGCAGCAGCAGCAGGAGAGGAGACTAGAAAGGCTTCTTGATTAGCGGCGGTCTGACTCAGTGCATTTGCATCTGTTTGTGTACATGAGTCTGACGCCACAAGACATGAAACCGTGGGGAGGGAGACAGGAAGTGCCGCCTGTGGCGCGCGGCAAGCGAGACAAACGTTTATATTTAGAGGGAGAGGTAACGAGCTACGTTCTCCACAAGAAGTCAAGTCAGGTGATGGAGCTCCGTCCATCATTTATTCATCAGCCCTCACAGTTCACGGAGGGAACGCCGACGTCCCGGCGCTGCCTCGCTTTCCCGCCAAAAACAGGTACCGGAGAAGGAAAGTGAAGACCGAAGTGAACTTGATGAAAGTTCTAAAATGGTGTGTTATTTCATGGAAACCACAGTGCTTCCTCAGAAATCCTTCTTCTCGCCCACATGATGACAAGTGATCAGATGTTTCATTATCTTTTTTTTACATTTTTAAAATATAGAACCGATGAAGGATTTCTCCCAAAACATGTTAGAATAGAATAGACTGGAACTTTATTGATCCCTTTGGTGCAAACCTCAGGGAAATGGTTGTAATTATACAACGTTATAATGTTCAAGATTCAAGAGTTGTTGTTTTTTTATGCGTCACATGTTCAAGTGACTGCTCCACGATGCTCTGCAGTAACAACAGGACGTGATAAATACAAAATCCTTGAAAACAGAAGAAAAAATAGTCACACACTGAGACTGTGAAACTAACGTGCAGTGTTGCAGCCGTGTGTGTGTGTGTGTGTGTGTGTGTGCATACATCTGTATATTTTATACATATTTACATCACCATCCTCCACCAGCAGGAGGTTTTGTCTTTTGTTGCTGTGAGATATAAATAGACCCAAATGTGTTCATCTTATTTCTATGCTGGAAAACAATTTGGGTCAGAACCTGTTGTTCTAACTGTGCTATTTAAACAACGGTGACTTTACCTGACATCACATCTCATTTATGATAACGGCATATTTAAGGCGTACACAATGTATAAATCACAGAGCGTCTAATTTATTGACCTGAGCGGCATTTGATTTGTAAATTCAAACCTTTTTTACTGTTCTGCTCCCATATCTCCATGATATTTCCATTAAAGCAAACCGGCAAATAGCGGCAAAGGTCCAGCTTTTGTATAAAACACATCGCTGTCAATGTGAGCCAGTTTTGTATTTTTGGTTTTGTTATCTAAAGCGTGCTACTGTACTAGTAGTTTGTGCACATTCCAGTATTGTGTGAGGTTAATTGGCACAAAGGCGAAACAAGAACACTGCACCCACACACTGAAACAAAGATGGCTCATACTTATCATATCGCTATATTTAAAAAGGATGGAAGCTTTTTGGTTGCATCCTATCAACTGATTTGTGGTAAATACAGTAAGTAATTTAGTGTTTTTTACATATATATAATAAGCAGCGTGGCTCTTGACCACAAGCATAATGGCTTGTTTGACATGTTTAGTTTGTTAGTGTGTGGATGCCTTATTCTTCTAAGTCAAATTGCTTCGGCAGTCTAAAAACTGACAAAAATGTAAATTAAATCAGGAGCAATCCAATCAAGAGCTAATTAAGAACTTGATCAGGCATTTAATAGCATTTTTCTGACAATTTAGTTTGTGCTAACGAGGGCACGTTTTGGACAGAACCAAAGAGAAGTCGGGTCCGATACCAAGCCTTGTGTGCAAATGTTTCCATTTGTACGACAGTTTGAGGACAAGGCGAGAGCCGGTCAGGACTCGGTGTTGTGGATAAAAGTGTGTACGAATCTTATGTTGATGGACACAGAGAGCTGCCCAGTACACTTCTTTCTCTCTCCACTCTTTAATGGGGTCGGCTTCTTGCCAACTTCCACTGGCAGGCCTCCTCTGAGGTGCCCCCTCACACACACACATTTTGATAGCACAGTTCACTTGTATAATTCTGGTTATGCAATGGTGGGTGAATGGCCACCCCACATTGTGCGCTGAGGCAGATACAGAAATGATTTGGAGGGAGTGAAGAAGAGGAAAAGAACAATCAGGGAAGGAAAACAAAGAAGCTGGATTTGTCAGAAGTGCATGCAGAGACGGAGCGTTTTTCGGCTCTGAAGAGATTCTGACTTCACCCGATGGTGGTGGGAGCATCATTGGCGAAAACCTCAGGCTCCTTCTCTGAAGTGTTGTTTTTTTTGTCCCCCAGAGAGCTCTGGTTTTTCTCCACAGCTGACATTACCACCTTAAAAAGAGGCTTTTCACACCAATCGAGAGGATGGCCTCTAGGTGAAAAGCATCCCCCTCTCAAGAAAATGGATTCAAAGGGGATAAACCTGCAGGCTTCCCGTCATTTTCTGTTTGTTGCACAACTCCGTGTTGCATTTGGGGATTTAAACCGGTGCTAAGAAGCGTCTTGAACCATGGGAACTGAGTTTCCCTCCGGGCTGGTGTCACAGTGGGACAGATAGTCATTACATATTGCATGAGTGTGTGTTCTGGCTGGTCATGTACACGATGTACAGCTCAGAGGGAGGGTGAAGGATCAGTGGACCTGTGGCGGACCTCGTCTTTGTCTGATAGTCACAGCATTACATCTGCCCCAAATCTCAGACAGACCACACTAATCGCTCTGTTTCTCCATATTGAGACGCTACCTCTAAACACACCACTAACACTAACCTCACACTTTATTGACGCTATTATGACTATATTAGTAGAGTTTCTGCCCTCGTGGCAAAGATAAGCTTTTTCAATGCTTCAGTTTGAGGAAATCTGAGCTGTACAACATATGAATAGTGTCAAATGTTTTCTAAGCTAAACTTGTCTCAATAAAAGCAAAGTCTAAGAAAACTAAAATTACAAATTTCACCTGCTGTTTGATGCTTTGATGTTTGGGTCCCAGCAGTTTTCGAGGCAGATTTCAGGATTGACATTTGATAACCTGCCCAGTTTTAAGCCATAAAGCTTGTGAACATTTATCTGCTTGCATATGTACTTGCATTTTTTTAGGCCTGTGGTGCACATTTTCTGCACCATTTCCACTCCCAGCAGGTTGCAAGGACAATTGTGAAAGATGACTTGCTTATTGCTTGAGGGGCAAGAACTTTGATATTACTGCAGTCTGTCACAAAGTGGCAGAAAAGCCTTTCCCCTGTAAGCCGCTTGAAAACAGCTAATAACGTTGGCCTCTAGCTGGTCGGCTGGTGAAGAAAGTCAAACATCCACCAGCTTTATTGCCACACTATTTTCTCTTTAGTTGGTAGAGCCAAAAAAAACTTTAGTCATCAGACAGAAACATGACCTCAAATGAAAGACAGTAAGGAGGCAACACTTTTTCCACTAACACCCTCAGAAACCCGTGATTTGTGTTGTCTGATCTATTAGTTGGTGCATAGAGGTGTAGCCTCCAGGTTTAAAAAGTGATGGAGGTGACCTGAAGCTGCATTCCCTCTAACAACCAGCAGGGGGCGACTCGCCTGGTTGCAAAAACAGTCGAACTACATAGAAGTCGACTCGATCGTCGCGCTCGACTGTCAGTCTTGTATTTCCTTGCTTTCTTGGGTGTATACCTTTGGAAAAGTGGATTTGTGCAGTAATAATAATAATCATAACACAAGACATTCTAGAATCATGTATGCACATAAATTGGTTGAAGAAAGATTTTGTTATATAAATGGCTAGTTTTTGTATGTTACGGTCCCCTTTACGGTAAAACAGAAGATCAGGCAGAGCGTGCTTTAGAGCGTGGCCAACTTGTGATCGGTGAATCGCGATTGTGTAGCCGTGCATAGTACTTTTAGAATGAGATTTCGTCAGAGCCACCCCTTGTTTATTACACCTCCTTTAAAAAAAAAAAAATCCCAGATGGTGACGGACAAATTTTAAACCTGAGCTTTAAAAACAGAAATCCACAAACCCAGAGCCGGCCCTAGGCATAGGCAGTATAGGCAAATGCTAAGGGCGCCGACATCCACAGTGGGCGCCACAAGCTTGCCAGGCTAACTGACATGTATTCAGGCAAGTATTTAACAACAAGCGCCGATGCAGTTTCTATACCTTTAGCAGCAAAGACGCTACGTTAGCGTCTTAGCTGCTAATGTTAGCAGCGAAGACGTTAGCGAAGACGTTAGTGTCTTACCTGCTAACGTTCGTGGCAAAGACGTTACGTTAGCGTCTTAGCTGCTAACGTTGGCAGTAAAGACGTTACATTAGCATTTTAGCTGCTAACGTTAGCAGCGAAGACGTCAGCGAAAACGTTAGCGCCTTAGCTGCTAATGTTAGCAGCAAAGACGTTAGCTGCTAACATTAGCAGCTAAGATGTTAGCGAACCGTCTTCGCTAACGTCTGAAGACGACGGTAGAGGACCTGCATCGACACTTGTGGTTAAATATTTGCCTGAATACACGTCAGTTAGCCAGGGAGTGTCACAAAGACTTGTTTCTTCAGTTTCATTTAGTGTGTTGTTTATACTTAAATAAAAGCTTGAATACATGCATACAGTTTGTGTTACTGTACTGCATAAACTACAATCTTGCCTAGGGCACCAGATTGGTCAGGGCCGGCCCTGCACAAACCGATGGCTGACGTCACAGTGACTACCCCTGTACCACGACCACGATATTTATTCTATAGTTTAGTGCACTATGTTTGGATGTTTTCTGCCCACTAGTGGTCAAAAGTCACAGTCACATATGGGAAATCAAGCCTTTTCATAGCTTTTGAACATAATTACGTGTCACCAATGCGAATAGAGACCCACAATAAATGAGAAACAGCCATCCCTGTTTCTTTGAATCACGAATCAGAAAGTGTGTTTGAATGAGCCAATCAGCATTGCCACCTGTTATGATGTCACAACAGGATGAGCACCACCCCCAGTTGGCTTCTCCTTCTCCGCATTTTGAAAAGAGCAAAATAATCTGCGTTTAGAGCGGAAACCTTAAATACACATTCTGGGACATTTGAGATTGCAAAAAAAAAAAAAAGAGAAAGGGTCACAACAGGGGAACTTTAAGTTGCTGATCTCGTTTAACAAATTAACAGCATCCTCACTCGGAGACGAAGGGGAACGAGGTCGGCGTTCACTTCCTGACCGAGCCTCTTATCCGAGCGTTTGATATTAATGGAAGTCACTGAGCTCACTGAGTGCTTCGAGTGATTCTTTCCCCTGTGTGTTTACTTTGGGTAAACTGTCAGTTTATATGAAGGCGCTCGAATGGAGAGGAGCTGGAGGAGGCTTGCCGGCCCCTGTCGCCTCCCCTCACCCATCCCCATCAGCGCGACACACACAAGTGGATTTTTATGCGCTTCGTAAACATTTTTTATGCGTCCTGAGAAGCGGTGCTTTAGACCGCTCCTGGGACTGCTGTAAAACGCTCCAGCCGCGAGCCTGACAGCATTAATATTTAACAGGAATATGGGAAGAGTTCAAAAGTTTGGGGGAAGGTGGAAGAAGAGGAAGCTGAACAAAGACTTGCTGGGAACACACGGTCACCAGAGAGTGTTTTTTTTTTGTTGTTTTTTTACCTTTTTAATTTGCAATTTAGGAGGTGAAATTTCATTGCCATGAGTCACGTGTAAGTGGAAAAAGGATTCATAAAAAGAAGTTATTGGCAGGGTGAAGCTCAACAAGGTTATGCGAGTTCACGTTGCTCCCTTGTTAAATGGTTTCAGAATAGCGTTTGTGTGTCTGTGAGAACAGGAAAGTCTTAATGCTGCAGTTGCCGTGACACAACAGCAAGCAGATCCAGCACGACCAGAGTGTCAAACCCGCTGATTAAATGACGCACAGCCAATACAATTATGTCAAGTATCCGTAAACAGAAAAACATGTTATGACAGATTAACAGTTTGTCAGTGAAGTGTTAACATCAAACAGTAGGAGACGAGGAAGACGGTGAGTAATGCGAACAGGGAAAATGACTAAACCCCGTCGTAATGAAAATGTCACGGATAATACAGACGACCTCATGTGCAAAAGTGCAGCATGTACAGCAGAGTGAATCGCAAGGAGACGCTTCAGACATTAGTTTTAATTTCCTTCTCCGACGCTGCACCGCGGCGTCCAATCAGATGAAGCATGGCCACGTTGAGAATTTTATTTTAGTTGAATGTAAATAATGTCTTGGCTCACATGCCTGGTCTGAAAGGGAGAGAGGAAGGGAGAGGAGGAAGAGAAAAAAAAAAGAGAGGGGTGACCACATATAAGAAAATCCATGGGAGAAAAGTATGCCTTTATCTTTTAATAAACCGTAAAGCCAGGAGGCAACATGAAATTACAGCATAATAGCAGTGGAGAGTCTTCTGAAGACTTAATTGCCTTAATTATAGCAGTGCAGAGACTGAGAGAGAGAGAGAGAGAGAGGGAAAGGAAAGCATGAAGAGGAGGAGGAGGAAAGGAAAAAAGAAGCAGAGGAGAAGAAAACAGACATAAAGAGAGCGGTAGAGTTCGTCGCAGGTGTATCCAGGTGTGTTTGCATGTACGGCCTCCACATGCACATTTATAGCAGCGCATGTTGCACGCCTGTTTGATTGTCATCCTCCATCCATGTGAATGACGCTGAGAGAAGTCTCCGTCCAGACGAGTGAAAATTTCTCTCCCTCAGATCTTACAAGCTGGCAGGCTTACTTAGGGATGCTAAACATAGCTTTCATTTTCCTCTGCGTCTAGACTGAGCTGCTCAGTACTTTCTGCTGCGGTTTCTTGTTCACTCGGGGAAGATTGTACCCTAATTCTAATGCCTCCAAGCCAGCGGGAAGTTTGTTTAGCCAGCAGTACTGTGAAGTACCTGCAAACCCCCCCACCACCCACCACCCACCACCACCCCGCTGGCTCGCAGTTCAGCCGGAGAGCTGAGCTGATTTTTCAGCATGGATGACTGATCAAACACACACAGATCATGTTTCAGCTCTGAGAAAAATATTAACTTTTATGTTGGATTTCAGAGCGGGCGGTTTCTTGATTGCCTGCTTGTCCACCGTTCCAATTTGTTTGTTTATTTATTTTTTAAAACTTTTTCTGAAAGTTTTGCATCGTAGTTTATCATTAGAAGAAAGCTGCATGAAATTCAAATCTTACAAACCCTTCTTTGCACACCAACGGCTGAAAAATGCCCTTGATTACCCATCCTCCGTTCATTACAGTGTAAACATACTTTACTTCAGGTTAGAAATCCTTCATTTATGATCCTACTTGAAGCACAAAAGAGCTGTGATCAGAATATTGCAAGAACGTTCAAAGTTAAAGCAGTGCTGCAGTGAAAGTGGCCGCAGCAGGTTATACTTTTAATGTAAATGACATGATTAGGAAACATCCACATGAGCATGTTTTCATTTCACCTTTTTCTACTAGATGTGTAAATTCTTGTATATATATGTCTTATTATCTTGTTTTATTTTTTATTAATATTTATTGTATTTTATTCTTTTCTTTCTTTAGTTATTTTACTTTATGTTATTTTATTTTTTAATTTTCCTATTTCTATTAATCGAGGAAAATTCCCAGAGCGACACCAACAGCCGAAACCAAATTCCTTGTATGTTGTGTACGTACTTGGCCATTAAAGCCGATTCTGATTCTGATTCTGATTCTGATACTGATTTCAGTCTGCATAACTTGAGCTATACTGACACTGAGTGTCCACACCACAGCTTTAGGACCCCTGAAACCAAATGTTTTGGATGCTGCTGACCCTGTTTTAGTTTAAAAACCTGAGGGTTGAGTTTTCTTTACTGTCGTTACAGCTGTTCCCTAATTTGTCATCCTGTCACGTGACCATTTTCCAATAACATCAGCCTTGATCACCAGTTATTACAGCAGTTTACGCTAAAGGTGTTGCGCAGTTTATTGTCTGTGATGTTCAGGAAAGTCTTTGTCCGTTGCTGCTCATCCTCTGTAGTGTTTTCTGCAACTAAAGCAACAAACCTCGTGCTTCATGAGTGAAAACTGTTGTGCTGCTTATTAAAGCATGAAAATACACAATTCCATGGGCAGTCATCTTTAAAATAGAACCCATATGAATGAAATCAAGTTCATACCATGTCAGCCTGTTTCAGCTGGTAGAAAGGAGCCGGACTGGTTCTGATCAAAGGAGCAGAGCAGGTCATAATGCAGAGACAAAGGAATTATTGCAAAAGAGATGATTATTTTATGGCTGTCTGACGCTGATAAAAGCAGCATTACCTCAACTTAGAGACTTCAGTAGTTGTGTAGAGCTACTGAGAGGAAACACACAACCAGCCTGAGCTCTGTCTACACACACTGCCTCCCTACAACAAGCCACCACTGTTCAACACACCTCACGTGTCTGCTTGGATGGAGACCTGTTGCTTTCCTTCGAGGTCTCATTAGAAACACAAACTTGTGGTTGTATAGATTGGAGAAATCTCACACAAACAATATCAGCTTCTCCTTCATCTTGCCATTGGCGGGATGGAGGCCTTGTTTCAGGTGTTCGTCACAGCGAGAAGGGCTCAAACTTTTTTTTTTTTTGGCCACTGTGCCACACATGTGTTTTGCTCGATGGAGCGACAAGTTGTTGTCTCACGTTGTGTAGCTTAAAAAGTTCCCTTTGAACAATGCGTTGTAAGTGTGCGTCAACTTTTTTCTTGACCGTCTGATCCCCAAAACCCACCAGTGGGTTTGAAGACATGTCGTCTTAAAAAGGGCGCCGACATGCGTCAGAGCCAGGAACTGTACAAACACAAAGAGTTGTTGGATTTTCTTGAACAACTTATCTGTGACGTGCTGGAACTGAATCGAACTCCCAGTTTAAAAATCGCCTAAAACGAATCACCAGAAACAACCTGTTTGCTCGAACTAGATCCTGTAAAAAGACAAAACTTCTGTGCTGAAGCTGTTCGTGTTTCACCTGGAACCAGCTGTTATGTGACAAACATGTTTTGACTTCTCAGCTGAACTGCAGGCAGTGTACAGAGTTGATAGGAAACAAGTACAGAGACATTAAAAATCCATCCATCCATCATCTCTACACCTTAATCCTCACCAGGGTCATGGGGGACTGGAGTCTATCCCAGCTGACTCAGGGTGAAGGCAGGTTCACCTGGACAGGTAACCAGTCTATCACAGGGCTACACTTCACCAATTAACCTCAACATGTTTTTGGACTGTTTGAGAGGAAGCCGGAGAACCCAGAGAGAACCCACGCTGCACGGGGAGAACATGCAAACTCCACGCAGAAAGATTCTGGGACGCGAACCGGCGACCTTCTTGCTGTGAGGCAACAGTGCTACCAACTGCGCCACCCTGCAGCCCGACATTAAAAATACAAGCAGCAATATAGTGATAACACTTGAGGGGAATCTTAAAATGTTCTACTTTCAATTTAGCTTTTTTTGTTTTCGGTGATTTGTGCCATTGTAGCTGTGACTTACTGCACTGAATGCATTCCTGAGTTCTCTCCACCTCTATTCATGGATGTGCTGTTTCCATAGAGACGTACCACTTCATGTTGACGTGAAAAACGAGCCGCACAGCGATGAAAAATATGAGAAGTAACTGACAGGGAAATGTAATGGAGTAAAACACACAATATGATGCAGGAACATAAATTCTTCTATGATAACTTCTTTGCATTCCAGTGGCAGAAGAATTTGAATCTTAATTTCTGCCTTATCGCAGCGTTCATCCTTGAATTATTGGACTCCTGAAATGAAAGCGTCTTGATCTCATCTGAAAGGCGAGACGCTCTAAATGCCTTCTTTACATCATCTTCATCACCAGACCTCCTCGAAATTCCTGGTCAGCCTTAATAAAACTTGCGCGAATGACAGCTAGTGCGTTATTCATCTTTTTTTTTTTTAAAAGTTTGCCACCGAGGACTGAACGCCGCCTCAAACTACTTTTCACACAGCAGCCCTGCCACTTGAAATTCTAAAGCCGGTTGGAGTCGGCGAAGTAAACAGCGTTCCTCGCTGAAGTGTTTAGTTTTTCAGCGGTGTTTATCCTTCCTTTTCGGTGTCCGAGGTTGTAGCTTTATATAGGGTTGGAAAAGGAGATGTGTCATGTTTTTTTTTAAGAGAGCCAGTTTGCCTGTGGGTGCATTTTTGTTGTCATCAGGCAAGTCCCTGCACTGCAGCGGCGCAGGCCTGCCCGAGTGGAGATTCTTCAGGAGAGAGATCTCTTTCTTCTCAAAGCGTCTTACCAAGAGCTATTAATTATTAACTGGGAGAGCTAACATCAAAGGAGCAGACTTGTGCTGAATTAAATGGGGGCTGGAGCCTGGCAGTGTGGAGCTGAGAGGGAAAAAAAAAAAAAACTGGGTGAGAGGGAAAAGCAGAGCTGAGATTTCGCTCCGCTCGCTTTTGAACTTTCCAAGTACAAAAGTGAAAAAAAAAAAAAAGAAACCCAGCGCGGTGTTAGTTTATGTAAAGGAGGCAGGACCAAAAAGAAAGCCGGAAGAGCTCGTATTTATAGCATGTCGCTGTTCTTAACGTTGCTGCGTTTGATAAGCTGGGAAAGATCGAATCACTTTGCAGGGCTAATTAGTCTTTAATGAGCTATGAAAGCCAGAGTCATAAACATGTTGTCTATGGATTCAACCAAAGGGAAATCTAATTGAGACGTAGCTTATAAACCTAAGAGTTATGGCGTGTTTACATTTTCCTGAAGCTGATTTACACTCACGGCGCGATCCATGAGCGACCCGCCGTATCAAAGGCCTTTTGTTGCTTTAATGTCGCTCCTGCTGGAACTTGTCCGTGCAGCCGTCGTCCCAGCAAACCTGCCTGCAGTGACGGAGACCCGGGCCGGCGCTGAAAATCAAATCCCGGCTATATTTAGCGTCACTATTGACTCTGTCATTGATTCTCCAGAATGCAAATACCTCCAGTCCTCTTTCTTGTGCAGCGGTGGAAGTGTTGGTTTGTACTTTCTCGCTGCCAGCTTTTGCTTCACCTGCTCGTTCTTGGACAGCGACGTTTTAATCATTAACTCCTTTCTGAAGACTCGTGAAACACGGTGGGAGGACGGTGGGGAAATAGTAAAAATGCTGTAAAAGAAAAGGACATTTGCAGTTGTGGCACAGCTGGATGGCACTGAGCATTAGAAGAGCGTAGGAAGTCAGCGCTGGGATGTGAGGTTGAGAAGCTGCAAGAAGCAGCAGAATTACAGCGCTGTGGTTCGGTGACATCATCTGTGGCTTGATGCTAGTATGCATGTACCTGCACAGGTGTTGAGAGGACGCTTTAGCTCAGGGGTCTCGAACTCCGGTCCTCGAGGGCCGCAATCCTGCAAGTTTTAGATG
>NW_007577905.1:652250-668984 GCF_000690725.1 Stegastes partitus
TGAGGATTAAGCGGTGTATAGATAATGGATGGATGGATATATAAATATTTATTTTATTTTATTTTTTTAAATGCATGACGTATTTCCAAGCACCCACAGGGGACTCCATATACTACAGATATTTTACTACTTACGATTTAATTTTGTTTCCGTGTTTGTCTCCTACCTGCTCTCAG
This sequence comes from Stegastes partitus, assembly GCF_000690725.1. Taxonomy (NCBI): domain Eukaryota; kingdom Metazoa; phylum Chordata; class Actinopteri; family Pomacentridae; genus Stegastes; species Stegastes partitus. Next base: position 652,427 of record NW_007577905.1, read on the forward strand.
TAAACACAGCCTGCAGTTCAACACAGTTAAAAAAAGTCATAACTTTTGGTCTTAGCCGAGTCACCGATGGTTTCATGTTTCTGCAGAGGCAACACAGAATTGTAATTTTTTTTTTTTCAGAACTGGGTAAGAGCATGAAGGTTTGTTTCTGCCTATTTTAAAATAAGACACGAAGTGATTTTGATGAAATATCCTGATTTCGAGCTTATTTTTGGTTTCTTTTAAGTCAGATTAAATGCCGTGTCACAGATAAAAAAGGTGAAGGACGGTTGGGAAGTTGAAAACCTGCTGATTCTTTCATTCTTTCCGGGTGTGAAAAAATCATTTTGACCTTCAAGAAATAAAACACCACGTTTTCAAGAACCTGCTGCTGGGTTTAAAGGGTTAAAGACCTTTGATTTTTCCTTTTTCTGTAATTTTGCAGATGCAATTAGGATAAATAGTGAATAATGAAGATGTTCTTTAGTTGCTGCCCTCGGCACAGACGAAAACTAAGTAAAACATGATTATCACAGCAGGTGGCAAAAACTTGAACATTATGTTGAAGAAAGAAGTCTTGTTTGAGGGTTGTGGTGTTTGAGACACTTTACATTCTTTTAATTTTTCTGTCTCTACTGTATAGTTAGTCTTTGAACAAATGATCCAGAAACTTCCTCGACATCTCGTCACTGAGTGTTGTTACCTCAGATATCAATGGGATGTGCTGTGAGAAGCTTTTCTGCGCCTCCACATCTCCTCCTCCCTCTGCGGAGCGGTGACGGTGTCCGGCCGGAGTCGTGTACATTATATCACTTTGATCTTCACCCCCCTCTTCCCTGCAGTTATGAAGAGTGCTGGCGAGAACCCAAGGGCACTTGATAATACCAGGATATGATCCCAGCCGCGCTCTTTTAGATCATGTAGTGCAGACATCAAAACGCCGTCTAAATAGGGCACGGTGAATCACGCTGGGTGAGAACGGGTTGTAGGGGGAAGGCAGGAGTTAAGATAAAGGACCTTTTTTTTTTCTCCTCTCTCTCTCTTTCCGACGAGGGGAAGCCAATTTGGATTCAGCGAGTAGATACTTGGGGTTCTGCAGATCCAAGCATTTCCTTTATCTTTTGCCTTTAGCAGAACTCTTCAAAAGGCCTCTGTGCTGTGACTTTCCCTGCTCTCAGATGAAAGCGGCTCACATTTTTAACAGCTGGAAATCCTTGATAACTTTATTCAACTTTTTTTCTGAGCGTGCACAGCAGAACTGAATTCAAATTCCAGCCCGTCATGCAGAGTTGCATCACACGGAGCCGAGCATGCATCAGTCCTCGGTGCAGGGATGTCGTACCGTTAGCTCGAGGTGGTGCACATTTACATGAGTTTGGAGACATGGAGAGGAGACCACATGTGCATCGTAGCAAATGCCATCACAGGCTTGTTTACTTCTCACCTGTTGGGCTTCTCTTTCATTTTTTTGATTTGCTCACTTCAGAGGATCTGTGTGGTGACACCAAGGCAGAGAACTCCCTCTAGTGGCCTTGAGTTGAATCTGAGGAGATGCAGTTGATGCTGTGATTATAGATGTTCTGGCTTTTTTTGCACTGTTTTTCCAGCATGTATAATCTTTATTTTGTTCTGTGTCTGCAGGCAAAGCGAGCAGTGCAGCGAGGAGCCACGGCCGTCATCTTCGACGTATCTGAGAACCCAGATGCCATCGATCAGGTTCGTGCTCACTCCGTCCGCTTTCCATTTCTGAATGAAGCTCAGCCCTGCCCTTCCTGACTGCCGATGTTTGCACAAACAACGATCTTTCTATGTTTAGTCCCGCGGATCAGTCGTGCTCATTCAGCCGTTCCGGGCCTTTCAGCTCTCCGACTTGTGTTTGGAGCTGCTGCACTCTGAGGGGACTGAAAATGGATCTCCAGGTTCAGCTTTCACTAGACCATGACCAAACTCTGTTGAGCTCATAATTGCACAGGTAGTGCACATTACCTCACCTCCCGAGACCACGGAGCTGCCTTTTAGTGCCACATAGGCCCCAGTAAGGAAGCACGTCCAGGCGCTCACATTTTCCCAGCCTTCCTCGCTGCTTGTGTCTTCGCTGCTCAGAGGTTTATTACTCAAGTTGCTCCTCTGAGCGCCTTTGTCGCAAGAATTCTCCTGTGGTATTCATCTTCGCCACGCCAGGCCTGGACTTGCAGGTTTCTTTTTTTTTTTTTTCTTCCTCGCCTCTTCTTCTCTGCAGCTCGGTCGTAAAGCGCGTAGCTGAGAGATAAAAGGGATTGCGCGCAGACCACATGAAAGGCAGCGCTGGGCGGCTGTGTTAAATTCCCCCGAGAGGCTTTTCCAGTCAGAGCAGCCCGATCAGCAGAGACAGGAGCCACAAGGCCGAGGGGCAGGGAGGAGGAGCTTAGGGAGAATTAAGGTCCTGGGGCCAAAATTAGGAGAAGCTTTATAAAGTTAATGTACTTGACCTCCTTTTTTTCTTTCTTTCCTCTCAATTTATACTGTAACGAGAGGCCAAGTGCTGCTTGGGGTTTGGGAAAGTTTGTAATTAACTTTCTTTAAAAACGTGACGCGCGTTTACAGGCTTTTATCGGCGTATTGTTTGTCAAAGGCCGGAGTGGCTTCTTAAAGCGGGAAGCAGCTCGCCAGGATCGAGCGGGAGATCAAACGCTTCGACGTCTATACTTTGAAACCAGAACATACAGTATTTCACCGGGGAACATGACGACAGCAGAAGAAATAGCAATGTGAATATCCTCGGTATTTCCCCTGGGCTTTTCAAATTACAGATTCCAACCAGCAGACGAGAGAGAGAGGGAGAGGAGGAGTAAAGGAGGATGTCAACTGACTCAAAAGCCAGAACATAGTATTCATTGACTATTTCCTCCTGCTCCCGCTGGCAAACCGTGGCCACAGTTTCCATGTCTTGGGCCTATAGGGTCAGTTTTCCCAGCTGGGACAAGAAAAGTTTCTACTTTTCACTTTCAGACAATTCACATTATCCGCTTAAAATGAAGAAATGTCTACCTTTCCTCATGCTGCGTATGTCTGGGATGTTCAGATTTGAATAAGAAAAAAAGGAATCAGCTCTGGTTTTCAAAAGAAAGCCTTTAATTTTGGGCTAAAGGCCTTAAATTTAACCATATTTGGGTTTTTTTTCTCCCTTTTTGCTAATAAAGCAAGGAGTTATCTGAAAAGCTTACAATAATTCATAATAAAAAAGCAAAGATATGCTATTTTATTACCATTTTTAATCACTTATTTCACCACTGACCAGGTTTATGTTGTGACTTTGACCTCAACAGATTCAACATTTTTGTAAGCACTGATTAAAAACACAACAATCCAAGTGCTTTGGTTGGAAAAATACCTAAAAGATTCAAAAGCTATAGCTCACCTGGTTGAGCTGGTGTCCCATGAGCAGGGCTACAGTCCCCATGTGGAGGTCATAGGTTCGAATCCCGCTCATGAGCCTTTCCCACATGTCTTCTTCCTCTACTTTCCTTTCTCTCTCTCACTAACACTCTCCAATAAAGGCCAAAAAAATAACTTAAAAAGATTCAAAATATTGGGCCGCTGCTATAGCTCACCTGGTTGAGCTGGTGTCCCATGAGCAGGGCTGCAGTCCCCATGTGGAGGTCATGGGTTCGAATCCCACTCATGAGCCTTTCCCACATGTCTTCTCCCTCTACTTTCCTGTCTCTCTCTCTCACTAACACTATCCAATAAAGGCCAAAAAAATAACTTAAAAAGATTCAAAATATTACAGGACGCTGCACCATTTTTTGATGATCATGTGAAGTGAAGTTGTGCATTAACACATCTGTGATTCCTTCTCCGTCCTCTCTGCAGCTCAACCAGGTTGCTGAGGATCCCCTGAAGCGTCCGGTGGTTTACGTGAAGGGCAACGACGCCGTCAAACTGATGAACATCGTCAACAAGCAGAAAGTGGCCCGAGCTCGGATACAGCACAGACCGCCGAGGGTAAGAGCTCACACTGAAACAAAAGAAAAGAAAAAACAAATCCGAGGAACATGAGGGAAGAACATGTTTGCGAGGCCCGAGCACCGAACGGCGCCCGAGAACTTTCAGATGCGAAGACAAAAACGAAAATTCCGGCTGTGAAATCTGACCCTCTTCCTTTCTTCTGTGCTCTTCGCTGCCCCGAGGCCGAGGACTTTTTTTTTTCACGGCGTGGCGAGAGATTAATATCAGCCATTCAAAGAGCTGTTTGTTTGCTTGGAATATTTGATAAGAGACCAGCACACTTTGAGGTCAAATAGCTTGACATAATGAAAGCCCGGGAGAAAGGGCCGTCTGATAAGAGAGACGTTTTCTGGGGAGGAATAAAACAATCTGCGCGTCCTCGGTAAGTTTTCAGTTGTTTGAAGCTGGAGTTCTGAAGTTACTGGAAAATGATGCTGGGTTAAGTTTATTCTGCATCCTGCCACGTAGCGTCTTTTTCATATCACCGGTTATCCCCATCGATTGCATTTTCTCGGTTAACAGCTTAAAAATTTCTTAAATGTAAAAGACCTGTTTTTTAACCTTCTTAACATGAACATACGTTGTTTTTTTTTATTTGCTAGAAGACACATCATGAGCAAAACATACATTTGATGCCACGGTTGAGCAATTCTGCTTTGAAACTGCAGTAAAACTCAGACTTCCAGGGTTTCATACGCAGGAAAACTAAGGAACCAATGCCAGGGTGGGATTTTCAAGCAACTTTTATTGTCGTACCAGCTCACATTTATATGTTGGTGGTACGAAATTAGTCCAATAAATAATAACAAACAATTGTAAGACAAGAGCAACATATAAGTAAAAATACAAGCAAATAAGTGTACCGTAGTAAAATGTAAATATTAAGTAGAAAAGCCAAATTAGTTATGTTTCCGTCTCCTCATTCTTCTTCAGAATCAGTTTCAAGCTCAAGCATGTATTAAATAACAACGGGCAATGATTTGGGTGGCTTTACAGTGTTTGAGCAGAGCTGTAGGTGAAAACTTCATCGATTTGTAGATTTGAAACTTTAGCAACATATCTGAGCCATTTAAAGGTATGAAGAGGTTGTTTTCACATAAAAACAGATAAATGGAGATTTGTTTTTGCAAGTTTAATCAATGGCTGAAGAAGGACTTTAACAAGTAGACATGTGTTCAAAGCGTTTTGTTCAAAACCCAAGAAAATTCAACATACAATGACATTAAACAGAAACCAGTCGTTTCAGCTCCAGTTGGCAGAATGGTCTGATGTGTGCTGGAGGTGCAGCGCTCACCCGAGTCATTTACTGACACTCGTAAATCGACACAGCCACAAGAAAATGATTCCGATATGGAAATGAATTGACGTGCATGAATAAGCGGCCGTGTATCTATTCCAGAAAGCACCGGTGTGTGAAGGTCACATTTTGATTTTTCTTTGCATAATGAAGAGTGAATGAGTCACAGCGTCGAGTGCTCGGGCCGGCTGAGCAGCCAGCGAAACTATAATCAAACATCCTGAACCGCCAGTGAGCTGAAATGAAAAACGCAGAAAATACTCAACGAGTTTGTGTTTTCTCTCGCCCTCCTTTTCCACAGCAGCCCACAGAATATTTCGACATGGGCATCTTCCTGGCTTTCTTCGTGGTTGTGTCGCTGGTTTGCCTCATTCTGCTCATCAAGATCAAACTCAAGCAAAGGAGGAGTCAGGTTGGTGTCTGCACATACGCTCGTCACGCAAAATACGACTTGGGAAACTTTCTTCATTGTCCCACTTTGAGTCACAAAGGACCAAACTTATTTGTGCATCTCACACAAAACACACCCAAACACGCAACGCCTTGTTGCCTTGTTTTTCCAGTCGGCACGACTTCTTCTGGGAGTTGCAGGCGTCGAGTCGGGCGACAGTAGCTCAGCCGCTGATTGATTCCTCTTGTGTGCTGACAAAGAGCTCTCAGTTGGGGCTTATGTCGGGTACATGAAATCAGGATTAGCATTTAATTAATGCTGATGAGAGGCTGGCTGCCGGAGCCAAAACGTACAGAGGCATCATGACGGAGCAGAAAACCTGTGGCGGCACCCGTTAAGACAGGCGTTATCCAGCCAGCACATGTTTGTCGGCACATAATAGGTGTGTCACAGCAGAAGACGACTCGGCCGTGACTTCCTTTGGTGGTTAATTAAGAGAACGCAGCTCGCACCGGCGGCACATTTGTCACAACTTTTTGCTTCCTTTAAATGTGAAAAATTAATGAATCGCTGGTGGAGTAAATATTGTTTAAACCGTAGAGCCATTACTTTTGGTTTAAGTGAAGGATCCCTCAAGGGTTTGCCCTTGCACAGCTAATTACAAACTGATTTTAAACAGATTTTAAAGTGTTTCATGTTCGTCAACCCTGTGATGAGACGCGCTTTCATCCCAGAGTTCATTGCTCTCTTGCTGATCAGGGGATCCACATGTCCCTAAATAAAAAGTCTACAATTATCTAACTGTGACCCGGCATGAAGGAAAAAACACCCTCTGGAGACTGTGGTTAGGCTGAGCATAAATAACTCTGTCTTGTAAGCAAGTGATGCACCAGAAATTTAAGTATCAAATCCCGATATGTGCTGCACACGAGTCATTAACGTTTAATCCTAATAAGCAGTTCTGCATGTGTCAACTTATCAGTCACCATTTCTTAATAAGCAACACTTTTAAGGCAACGTGAAGCAAATTAGAGATGAAAGTGTCTCCAGAGTTACAGCCAGACAGAGTCAAACATTGCAAAATGATGTCGTGAGTCAAAGGGAGAAGTCTTAAATCATGACATCAACGGGCTCACACTGACATCAGCAAACACTGAGGCGCTTCAAAACATCTTCACTGATTTGAGCTCAATCTTTTGATGGTTTTGAATTGTCTACATGTTCCAGTGGCTCTCCTGGTAAATTATCAGAGATGCTGATTTCCCCTCCCTCCCCGCCGCAGAGTTCCATGAACAGAATGGCCATCCAGGCGCTGGAGAAGATGGAGACGAGGAAGTTCAAAGCCAAAGGAAAAGGCCAACGCGAGAGCAGCTGCGGAGCCTCTGATTCGCTGAGCAGCAGCTCCACCTCTGACTGTGCAATTTGTCTGGAGAAGTACATCGATGGAGAGGTAAGGAAAAAGTTAAATTACTGCCTTTAAATCCAGAACTCATTTGTCATAAACTAGAGCAACAACAATTGTTCCATCAGTTGTCAACTATGACATTACTAAACAATTGTTTTGATGGTCTGTTCATCGGTTTGAGTAGAAAAAGTTCAGATCAACTGGTTACAGCTTCTTAACATTTTAAACCCCAAAACCCAGCAGCTAGAATAGATTATTTTTTTAAAAATAAGAAGAAAAATATAAGTAGGAAATAATTTGTACCACTTTTTTTTTTCTCGTACAGGTGACACATGTAGGCACTTGGTTTCCAGGTTGTTTTGATTTTTGTAAAATAGGAAAAACAAATAAGAAACTCAACTCTCCTTTTGTATGATTAATGGCATTATAACTGTGTCACACTGCAAAACAGACACTTCTGAGTACTTTCTGCTTCTAGCCACGGTTATTCCGTTTAGATTGAGATGTAGGGTTTATTCTATAATGAAAAATGAACCCACAGTGAGTAAAAAGGTGACAGGAGAAGAAAACACCCAGCGACTGATTCAGAAAATTACATCTGAATGTTTTCTGGTTTCCTTCGTCCTGTATGACAGGAAGCTGAATATCTTTTAGTTGTTGTGAACAAAAAAAAGGCATTAAAGGATGTCATCTTGGGATTTGGAAAACACTGATTGGCATTTTATCATTTTAAAATAATTAACAGTTTAATTAAAATAGCCCTTAGTTGCAGCTTCAGCATAAACTACGACAGAATATTAGCACGATCACTTCCTGTCTGGTGGCGTTTAATCCAATCAAAACGTGTTAAAGGTGCACATTTCCTAATAAATTAACCCTCCTGTTTCAGCAATTATTACAAATATGCAACCAGAGCAGCAGCTGAAGTGACATTTTACTGACAGACCAAAGTTAGTAACGTAAAACCATTTGCATTTGAAGGATGCTTTCATCCCAGCTGCCAAAGAGAACGGTGCGTGCATACGTGAACACAAACTCTGGCCGTGCTGATGTGGTCATCGAGCCACTGGGTTTGTTTTCTTTTCATTATATATTCTGCACACATGAAGCATAATGCAGTCATGTGGACAATAGAATGGAAGTTCCCCCGATGTGCTCGGGGACCGCAGTCCTGCGATCTTTAGTGACGTTCTTTCCGGCGCCTTTTAGATGTTTAGCTCAGTCTTTCAGAGCACCTGGAGAGATAAGGGTACCCAGAGTGCACTGGGTTGTGATTATGCTTCCTGTTTTCCCACTGTGGCCTTCTTTAATCCTTGAAGGAGTCACTGGCAAAATATGCATCCTAATCTTGGACTTTGAGGACTTACTGTAACGCCATTGCTCATCCTCATTCACGGACGCTGCAGGGACAAACCCCAGTGCCCAGGGGGACATAGTTGGTGTGTTTTGTGGTTATGTGTCTCTTTGGTAAGGAGGAGAAGAAAAACACAACAAAGCACGGCGCCAGGATTGCACAGAGGAAGTGGCGATATAAAAGGCTGAATGGCATCAAAGCGGTTTTTGAGCAGTGAACCAAGCAACAAAAGCTTTGGTGGAAAAGAGCCTAAAGATGAGTCATATTAAGCCACGGAGTAAAGTATTTATGACAGAGGAAGAGTTCTGGCTGGGAAATATATTCTAATTCATATTCACAGAGCTCCTGCCTTTTGTGTCTTCAAATTCCTCCGTCTGAATGCAAAGTGTTTCGTTCTTTTCATATCAATCCTCGGGAGTCAGCGTGTTGTTTTGTTTTGTTCCAGAAAGCGGTGACATTGAGCATCAGTGTTGTATTTGTACTGTGGCGTGGCATCTAGTTAAAGAGTTTTGTTTGTGGACTGATGTGAAGTTGGCTCTCTCACAGTTGATCAAACTTGATTAGACTCACAACCATTAACACATCTGACAGGTTTGTGTAGCTTTGCTGCCACCTTCTGGACATTCAGCTGCTCTCAACCCCACATCTAGACATCTTTGAAGCTGCAACTTTGAATCGAAACTTGTAAAAATTCATAAAGTCATAAACAAGCAACATGAGTGCACATTTTCTTCTAGCATGCTTTGAATGAACTACAACAGTCCATGTGGGACATCACTGCTGTTCACTTATTCAAAGAGAGCTTGAGTGTGCACCTTACAGCAAACAACTCTATCTGCTATATAGAGTGGAGAAGTGGCGTCCTGTGTGTGTTCGCTGTGGTGTGTGTTAGTGCAGCATGTGAGTCCCTCTCATTGGAACTAAACAGCTGCACTGTGCAGAGAGATCAGTGGTAACTTCTACTAAACAGCTAACCTACTGCACATAAGGTTCTGAGTTTTGGATTTAAATCAGCTTGTCAGAAGTGCCACCCTTTCACTAATTCTTTTCCTGACCACATTCTCTCAGCTGAGGGAATGTTACATCTGCTAATCTGTTCAGTCTTATGTTGTAATGCCGCTGAACGAAGCATCGCCACAGGAACCTGCATGCATTAAGTGCGTAAATGTGCTTTAATGGTTGGTCCTAATTTGCTGCAGAGTTAGTTTCATACTGCTGGTGTTGCAGCTAATGGAACACTTACTAGAATATCCATCCATTCACTATCTATACATCGCTTAAGCCTCAATTGGCTGGCGGGGGCTGGAGTCTATCCCAGCTGACTCAGGGACTGGAGAGGTCACCAGTCTATCACAGGGCTACACTTAGAGACAGACAACCAAGCACACTCACATTCACACCTACGGACAATTTAGAATCACCAACATGTTTTTGGACTGTGTGGGAGGAAGCCGGAGAACCCGGAGAGAACCCACACTGCACGGGGAGAACATGCAAACTCCTCACTGGGATGCGAACCAGCGACCTTCTTGCTGAGAGGCAACAATGCTACCAACTGCTCCACCTTGCAGCCCCTTACTAGAGTATTGATTTGCTAATTGGTATTTATCCCAGAGATTAAAATTAATTTCACTTTGATTTGGCCAAAAACGAAGTGACTTGTGTCTGCTTCAAGAGCAGTAATGAACATGTGCAGAATATGTAGATCCGACCCGCTGCACATGAATAGAAAGGTTTCCTCCAAGAAGACTGGTCATGTAATAACTATGTGTGCACTGTTCATGTGTGTATTCAGAAGGTCGTGGAATCAAGGCTAAAACTTTGTTGTAATTGTCTTTACAGGAACTGCGGGTTATCCCCTGTGCTCACAGATTTCATAAGAAATGTGTGGACCCCTGGCTACTCCAGCATCACACTTGTCCCCACTGTAGACACAACATCATCGGTAAGTTGGCAAACAATCTGTCTGTTCTGCTGAGGTCAAATTATTTCATGCAAGGTAAAAAAAAAATAAAAATCCTAAGTTATGTTATTGTGAGATTGTAAATGCAACGTAATTTCTCTTCACAGAGCAAAAGAAGGGAAATCCAGGACCAGCATGCATGGACCCTGGCAACCCAGTCCACAGCAGGCAGCGGGTGGTGCTGCCGGTCCATTATCCCGGCAGAGTGCACCGTGCTGGTCAGGTGACGGCATATCCAACAAGAACCAGCATGGACCCACACGGCAACCCCATCACCGTGCTCACTGTGGACCAGCACCCAGACCCTCAAGGTCTGTATCCACCTCAGTCAACGTCTGCCTTTCTGCGGAGCTACCACCCCACCCTCCACCTGGAGCATTCACTCAACCCCCACCACTGTGGATTAGAGCACCGCGGACCCCCTGCCTACCCCGCACAGCCACATCATGCTGCTTTTAAACGACCTAAGTTCCATGGTCGCAACTTTTCCCGAGCAGCCTGTTTTTCACAGTACGAGACTATGTACCAGCACTACTATTTTCAGGGGTTGACTTTCCCTCAACAGCCTGAAGGTGGCCAAGGGCCTGCTGTGGCAGGACAGCTTGGTGGCGGAGCCCACAAGGGCCACCACAGCAGGGCCTTTCAGCAAGGGCTGTTATACCCCACAGTGGTACACATGGCACCTGCCTCTTCTTCAAGGATAGGTGATTCTGGCAGCACTTCTGGCCTGAGCTGCTATCATGGCCACCGCTCAGTGTGCAGCGGTTACCTTGCTGACTGTCCTGGTAGCGACAGCAGCAGCAGCAGCTCTGGCCAGTGCCACTGTTCCTCCAGCGACTCCATGTTGGACTGTACTGAGGTCAGCAACCAGGGTGTGTACGGGAGCTGCTCCACCTTCCGCAGCTCGCTGAGCAGCGATTACGATCCTTATGTCTACCGGAGTAAGAGTCCGTGTAGGGGCTCTGCAGGGGAAGCAGGGGCTGCATCGTGCACCACAGTTTCTGCTGAGGACTCATCATCCCCTGCTCCCTTGGGGCATGACTGCCTTCAGCTCCCCTCTGGAGCTTCGGGATATAATTCGGGGGACCACCTCTCCAACTGCAGTTTGGAGCCCAACTACAGCAGTCGCTCATCACTGGAACCCAGGGAGAACAGCAACACTAGCACTACCTCAGCCGGGGCCGCAGAGGCCGCCGGAGGCGACAGGGGAAAGGGGGCACAAGAGGAGTCCGGGGAGCTCGGGGCCGCAGCTTGTAGCTGCTGTTTCGAGGTGCTTCCTCCCAGTGTGGAGTGCAAAGGGCAGGACTTGGACCAAGCTGGGCCTCTGGCCTCGGGACGCTGTCACAGGGGGGTGGACTTTCAGAGCGCCACCACCAAGAACTACTTTGCTCCTGAGCACATGTGCCCTTCCTCGGAGCAGGTGAGCTATGAAGGGCTGCCTTGCTGCTTCTACAAAGAGATGAAGGTCCACAGGACCACAGCAGGGCATTATACTGAGGACTATGCTGTTAATGTGCAGTATGCGCATGCAGATTCAGAGACCTGCTCTGGACAGGGCTGCTGCGAACTCAACCAGAGAATACCCATAATTCCTGAGGACACAGATTGTGAATTGGGCACAGGGTTAGGGACCCAGAGCAGTTTATTACCAGTCAGCGTCACAGTGGAGGCAGAGTTGCGGACAGGGGAGCAACATGAGCCCAAGGAGAGGTACTTCACCACAGGACAGTTTAGAGGTCAGCCATACCCTCAGGAAGAGGAGACCAGGGCTCTGTTCCACTCTCAGCTCTCTGCAAGCCCCACTGCACTGGGAAGCAGTACTTCAACAAATGAGGGAGGTCTGGGCATATGAACTTGAGTCTTGAAAGAACAGGACTCAGTCAAAACATGTGGTACCATGTCAGTCAGTCAATCGTTGAAACCCTCAGTTGCCTTGTTCTAACCTTGCTCTCTGAGCACTGAATGTTATCATCTTAGATTGTGTGGATTTCTACTGAAATGGCCTGTCATTTCTAGATATAAATGTATCAAGTTCATTCCTGTGGCCACGAGCGTCTCAAGACTCAGAGACAAAGTGATTCTACAAATACAACTGAAGCTAGAATTAGGTTGGTATTGGCATCTATTTGAAGACTGTCTGCTGCCGGGTTAGTCATCTGGGCCCATTTCTTGTGAGATTTTTTTGAGACTCCATCTTTAGTGCAAGCTCGAGGAATCTGAGATTTTTCTCTACAAAAGTACACTCTCAATTCACAAACATCTGCATCTTCATGTATACATTTTGTATATGTGCGCACATGAACACTGACTGCCTATAAAGCTTCAACCACCAATTGAAATAGGTTCTATGGACATAGCTATACCAAAACAGAAAGACATGATTGTTTGTTTTGTTTTTTGTTTTTTTAAACTTTTTCAAGAGCAGGGAAAAGGGTCTTTCTAGGTGTGTGTGACCTACACATTTCTCTAAGGAGAAAAAGCTATATATTACAGAAAAAAATGCATAGAAATGTGAATGCAAGGCTGACACTGGTCTCTATTCAATATACAGAATTTGTTTTATGCATTGCATTTCTGTCCAGTAGTGGCCTACCTGTATGAGATGTGCCGGAGCGACATGAGAGCCTTACGCTGGTAAACTAATTGCAGCAATATCAAAAGACACTGCGTAGCTTTGGGTCGAACCAAAGCGAGTGTCTCGGGGTCAGTAGATTTCTTCAGAGGTAGAGTGTACCATTCTGCTTCTTGTTTGGAAGCCCTTAAAAGTGTATTTTTGCTGTCACTTGCCCAATTTCCTAAATGAAGCATGCTCTAATTAATATCTATAAAAGGTTCTAGCATGTATCAAAAGGCCAAAGGAAAGTAGCTGGAAAAGACTCATATTTCATAAGGGTTCCTTATTGTACTGTGACTTTTTTTTTTTTTTTTTTTTAATGATGCAGTTATACATACCACAGTTTATCCGTTTGAATCATATCATGCCGTGCATAATACATACTTTACAATATCAATGCTTGTCATTCATGCCTTTCTGTTTGTCCTGCAGACTGTTTTTTATACTGTTTCTATGAAATATACACATTCTCTACACAGAGGAAAACCTGAAATAACCCTATTTATAAGTTAACCCAGTGCTGTAATCAAGTGAGAATCTAATCTTGCCTTTGCATAGAGATATGTACCTACTGCAAATATAACATTTTGGGGTACTTGAGTCACTATTTAATTTTTTTTTGTTATTGTTTCTAGCACTTAAGAAGATAAAAAATGTGTACAAAAATTAATATTTTTTAATTTTTTAAGAATATAATTATTTTCTGTCATTACCATTACAAATGTTTAAAAAAGGCTAGAAATCAATCTGTGTATATTTCTGTACCTGTATAGCAAACACATTTCATAAATGGAAATATGTTCTCTGAATATTTATTTACTAATATATTTATCTTTAAGCCATGTCTTATGTTCAGAGTGTATGAACGTTTGAGTTATTTGGTTGCTTTTTATTTTGAGAAAAATCACTAACATGAGACTTTGTATATACATGGTAATTGCACACAAGACGATTAAATCTTCTCTGACCAAAAAACTGATTTTAAAACTTTAGTACCATACAGTTTTGTAATTAAAGTGTACAAAGATCTGTAAAATATACAGTTTTATTCAAGTAACTCATGTTGTGGTGTCCTGCTTTTCATTATTTGCGCTTTACATTGAGGTGTTCACTTATTTAATTGTAAAAGTTAATAGCTACATGCATTTAAATACATGATTTGTTATTAATAATTAATGTGCTTTCTGCAGCTTTGGCAATAATTCATTCACATACCAATATTAGCATTTGCACGTTTAATTATCACAATGCTGGAACACTGGTGTTACAAAAAATATTCAAAAAAACTCAAATCAAACAGTTCGTCTTCTCTTTTAACATTATTACAGCAGATACAGTGAAAACACTTCTTACTTTGCCGGTTTTTTTCTACTCATTTCAACATCAAGTGCAATTTTTGTGAAGATCGCTGGTCAGATAATGTCATAAATAACTGACCTCTGACTTTCTGTCATCGTGCAGCGGCATCCGCAGAGAGCAGCTCTGAGGCTTCACGTTTGCAAACAGTCTCTCATACAGGCTGAAAAGCCCAAAACACAGAGCGAGTCTTTTTACTTGCTGATTTTTTATAGGAGGCATTGGGAGTGCATCTCACAGCTTGAAACCAGAGTGAAGAGCCACCACTCCACCAGTCAGGTTGTAGTACTGCACACAGTAGAAACCTGCGTCTTCAATCATGTCTTTGAATTCCTCCTGCAGAAGAAAAGGAGCAAAGGAAATGACTAAACAGAGTCATACAATCGCACACAGTCAGACCGGTGACCATCAAACAGGCATGACGAAACTTACACTGGACTTCAAAGCAGGTGTGAGTGGTATTAATGACGAGTATCACAGATACAAAGATCATTGATGAATAGCTAGAACAGAGCTATTTGTGCTGTACGTGTCACGTTGGTGATGCAGAAAACGCATAACTCTGTTTTTATCCTTGTTTTTTGGGGTATTTATCACAAAGAATAAAATTAATCTCACTTTGATTTGGCTAAAAACTAAGCCCAGTGTTACACATTCAGCATTTGAGAGACTACGCAAGGGTCTGCTGGGGTCAGAGGGATGGAAAGTTCATTACTTGCCCAACTTTGCAAGAGTTTGCTCGAACCCTTCTGCATCTGTGGCGTCCTTAGCAGCTCGTTTGCACACAGTATAATCAAGGTTTAATTAAAGGAGCAGCAAGAATGGACTTGGTGCCCTGTGGTTGGTTTAGTTTATCTTGTGGACGAACGTCAAAGTCTCATCACTCAGCAGCCATCTTGGTAACACCCAGTTATTCTGGGCTGACGAGATCAGGCTCCTGTCGAGCCATAACTGCGATTTCAATGTTCACTGGGACATAAACCAGATTAATACGAAACAAATGGTGACATAGCCTCAAAATAAAGGTTTAAAACTAAGCTTTCTCCACAGGTTATACTTCTAACACCCATGTGAACAGTTTTACCACAAAGTGCTTGGTGTCAGTGCAACAACACGATTGGCTGGATGCTCCCGGTCTGGCTGTTACGAAGCATGTGATTGGCTCCAACCACCATCTTTGACATCTCCCACGTGTTTTGATTCAGCATTCCTTAAGTGACAAATCTATTCTGACCAATCAATTGGTTGAAGAGTAGGAACCAGTTTCAGTCAACCAGGAGTTTTCTTGTTTCACTACAGCTCCTGTAATCAATTAATCATTCGTGCCATTTATTAAGATTTTTGATGCTTCCAGTATAGAGATATTTTCAACAGACAAGTAGACGTTTCCTTCAAAGTTAAGTAACATAAGTGGATATCCTAAATCCAGACTGAATCACATCCAAACTGAGAGCAGCGGTAACAAAAACCAGGGAGAGAGACGACTTTTCACCTGGCTTGGGAACTTGCGGATGCTCTCGACCAAATACTGATAGGACTTCCAGTCTCCTGCAATCACCTCTCCTAAAACTGGGATCATCTGGAAACTGTATGCATCATACAGGCTGAAAAGAGAGCAGGATAGAATGTCAAAGAAGAGCTAAACACTGTTTTTCATATTTCATATTTGACAGTAAAACAAAATGCCTGAGAGCCTGACTGCATTACATCACATTATATTTTAAATTGCTTGTTTTTCTTTTACATAAACAAACATTTTACCCATAAATTAGTGCAGAAAAATTCAACAGGAAGTTTGAAATTAAGTTCCTGACATTTAAAATTTCCCAGGAGAGGATGAGCGAGAACCCTCTTAATGTGGACGAAACTGCATGATTTTATGGGGACTTTTTGTTTTTTGTTTTGCTTTACGAGAATTTAAATTGTAGTGAAATAAAATACCCCCAAAAATGAGCACACTTAAATAAAGGTCTTTGTTGCTACTAAATATCTACATGGTGCAGAACCAGAAGAGGGCAGCGTTTGTCCAAAACACAAAAAGCAAACGTTTGTTGAAGCTCACATTTGCAGGAATCTACAGGTTTTTGGGAAATATCTCAGCTTTGCCAGGTTTTCAGAAGACAATGCACTGAACATATGGAACATGCAACATGCATCACATCTACAGGGTTGTAATACATATTAACCCTGTAAAGCCTGAGCCATGAAGTCA